>NC_133154.1:24160925-24285925 GCF_048418815.1 Hemitrygon akajei
AAAAAGTTCTTTTATGGAACCCATGCAAAATGTTTTCAGGAGTAGCACGGTGGTGTAGCAGTTAACGCAGTCGCTCTACACCAGTGATAGGGGTTCGATTCCGGACCCAGCCATCTGTAGGCCCCGTAACCACGTGGGTTTCTTTCCTCATAACAAAGACGTACTGCTTAGGGTTAGTGAATTGGAGCTTGCTATGTTGGTACCGGAAGCGTGCCGACACTTACCCCAGCTCATCTCTCTCACAAATGTAACTGTATGTTTTGAACTCTCGATATGCATGGGGCAAATAAAGTTATCTTTAAAACTCATGGAATACTCTCTCTGGGTTGTTAGCGTGTTCTGTTCCTGTAGAAGAGAAGCGCCCTCGTGTCCTGCTTGTAGTCCACAGCCAGACGCACCAGTCCACAATTTTGTTTTAGCTCTTGAACCCAGGGCTTCAGATCAAATCCTCCTTGGGTTAGATGCTGGAAACAGAAGCAGTTGGAACATTCTGCGCGCAGCAGTTCCGGCGGAGACAGACTGTACATAATTAAGCACTTGTCAAGGGCCAATAAAAAGACGTCAGGCTTAAGCGGAGCGGCCATTGTGTGAGTGGAGCAGTGTTAGAGTGGAGAGTTCAGGCTTTGGATCTTAGAGGCTTCGATAAGGAGAAACGGACGGGGTAGGTAGATTTTTTCATTTAATTTCTTTCTTTGCACAGTTAGAGCAGTGGGAATGCTCCTTTTGGGAGATGTGGGAAGGCAGGAAGGCCTCCCCTGTCCCTGACACTACACCTGCAAGAAGTGCATCCAGCTGAGACTCTGTTAAGTAACTGGAGCTGGAGTTGGATAAGTTCCGGGTCAGTCGGGAGGCTGAGGGGTTGATTGACAAGAACATACAGGGAGGAGGTTACACCCAAGGAGGTTACACAGGTATGGATACTGTTCGAGGGATGACCTAGCAGAGGAAAGCACAGTGGTCAGGTCTTGGGTACTGAGCTGGGCTCTGTGGCTCAGAGGGGAAGTGGGGAGAAGAGGCTAGCTGTAGTGACAGGGGATTCATTGGTTAGGAGAACAGACAAGACATTCTGTGAATGAGAATGAGATTCCTGGATGGTACGTTGCCTCCCGGTGCCAGGTTCCAGGACATCTCTGATTGAGTCCACAGTACTACTAAGTGGAAAGCGAGTGGCCAGAGGTTGTGGTGCTTGTCAAGCCCAGTGACAGGGGTAGGAAGGGTGATGAGGTCCTCCAGGGGGAGTTCGGGGAGTTAGGTGCTAAGACAAAGGACAGGGCCTCCAAGGTGGTGATCTCAGTATTGTCACGTGCTAGTGGGGTCAGAAATAGGGAAGTCATGCATTTTAACATGTGGCTAAGGTGCCATGGTCCGGTCCGTGAAGTCCGCATTCCGGTTCACGGTCCAGTCCATGTTCCTTATTCCGGGTTTTTTGGGTTTCCCCAGTTTCTGTTGAGGCAGCTGATTCTCGTTTGGGCTGGCTTCATAAATAGCTTCAGGATTCAGCCTCTGGCTGCTGGATCTGTCTGTATCCCTTCACCTTCCTGCCTGGAGCCTTGCCCTGTCTGTCCATGTCCATGTGTTGGCTAGGTAGGTCTGGCTGTTTTGCTGCTACCTAGTGTTGGGAACTGTCTTGTTGAGTTTAGTGTTCTGTGTAATGAGTCCTGGCCCTATGTCCTGTAACCAAGGAGGGGTCCTGGCTCAGTGTTCCATGTCCCTGTCTCTCTGTAGGCCTTGTCATGTCCATGTGCCTTGCCCAGCACAGGAGTACCTTGCCCAGCCTGGTGCTGGGATTCCCTTGACCCGTGCTGGGGGTTCCCTTGTCCAGGAGTCTCATGTCCAGTCCTGTTGTCTCTCCCTCGACCAAGGCTCTGGGTTCTTGTCTTGTCCATGTGCCTTGCCCAGCACAGGAGTACCTTGCCCAGCCTGGTGCTGGGATTCCCTTGACCCGTGCTGGGGGTTCCCTTGTCCAGGAGTCTCATGTCCAGTCCTGTTGTCTCTCCCTTGACCAAGGCTCTGGGTTCTTGTCATGTCCATGTGCCTTGCCCAGCACAGGAGTACCTTGCCCAGCCTGGTGCTGGGATTCCCTTGACCCATGCTGGGGGTTCCCTTGTCCAGGAGTCTCATGTCCAGTCCTGTTGTCTCTCCCTCGACCAAGGCTCTGGGTTCTTGTCATGTCCATGTGCCTTGCCCAGCCTGGTGCTGGGATTCCCTTGACCCGTGCTGGGGGTTCCCTTGTCCAGGAGTCTCATGTCCAGTCCTGTTGTCTCTCCCTCGACCAAGGCTCTGGGTTCTTGTCATGTCCATGTGCCTTGCCCAGCCTGGTGCTGGGATTCCCTTGACCCGTGCTGGGGGTTCCCTTGTCCAGGAGTCTCATGTCCAGTCCTGTTGTCTCTCCCTCGACCAAGGCTCTGGGTTCTTGTCATGTCCATGTGCCTTGCCCAGCACAGGAGTACCTTGCCCAGCCTGGTGCTGGGATTCCCTTGACCTGTCCAGGAGTCTCTCGTCCTCGCCCTGTAACCTTGTCATGTCCTCACCTAGTTCTGGGGTCTGAGCCTGAGTTAAGACCCAAGTTCTGTGTTCTTCTCCAGTCTCTGGCTCAGAGACCAAGCCCAGGCTCCTAGTCCCCAGTTCCATGTCCTGGTTCCCTATCCCAGTCAGGTCCTAGCCCAGGCCCGGAGTCCTTGTCTCGTCCAGAGCCGGTGTCATGTCCAGCGTCCTTTCTTCCTCACTTCCCCTGCTTCCTTCTCACGCCCAGTCCTGTTCCTGGTAGTTCAGTGTCTGTGTCTTGCTTTTAGTTCCACTCCTATTGCCCCCCCCCCCCATGACACAAGGATATGGTGCATGAGAGAGGGCTTCAGAGTTTTGGATCATTGGGCTCTCTTCCAGGGAAGGTGGGACTTGTACAGATGGAATGCTTTGCACCTAAACTGGAGGGGGACTAATATCCTAGTGGGGAGGTTCACTGGTGCGGCATAGGAATTTTTCTACCAAAATTTTAAGGGGATGGGAACTACATGCCTGAACAGAGGATGGAATTGTGTAGGGAGAGATGCTTAAGCCTGCATACAAAGACAGGAATCAAAAGGACAAGCATAGTGGGACTAATGCTCTGAGTTGTGTAGGAAAGGTGGATGAGCTTAGGGCATGGATCAGCACATGGAATTGTCACCATTAGAGAATATCCTGTGTCCAGTTCTGGTCGCCTCACTATAGGAAGGATGTGGAAGCGTTGGAAAGGGTACAGAGGAGATTTACCAGGATGCTGCCTGGTTTAGAGAGTATGGATTATGATCGGAGATTAAGGGAGCTAGGGCTTTACTCTTTGGAGAGAAGGAGGATGAGAGGAGACATGATAGGAACTGGGTATTGATAGGAATTGATCAGCCATGATCTCAAAATGGCGGTGCAGGCTCGAAGGGCCGAATGGTCTACTTCTGCACCTATTGTCTATTGTCTATGATAGAGGTGTACAAGATATTAAGAGGAATAGACAGAGTGGACAGCCAGCGCCTCTTCCCCAGAGCACCACTGCTCAGTACAAGAGGACATGACTTTAAGGTAAGGGGTGGGAAGTTCAAGGGGGATATTAGAGGAAGGTTTTTCACTCAGAGTGGTTGGAATACACTGCCTGAGTCAGTGGTGGAGGCAGATACACTAGTGAAGTTTAAGAGACTACTAGACAGGTATATGGAGAAATTTAAGGTGGGAGGTTATATGGGAGGCAGGGTTTGAGGATCGGCACAACATTGTGGGCCGAAGGGCCTGTAATGTGCTGTACTGTTCTAAGTTCTATTAGTGAGGTTTGCTTGCAGGAGGGGGAGGGCTGGCAGCTGATAAACACAAGAGATTCTGCAGATGCTGGAAATCCAGAGCTCCAGAGCTGCACCCACAAAATGTTGGAGGAACTCAGCAAGTAAGGCAGCATCTACAGGAAAGAATGGATAGTCAATGTTTCAGGCTGAAACCCTTCTTCAGGACTAGCAGCTTGATGTTCTGGGGTTCGATATTTTAGACATTAGAGAGGGAGGGATTAAAGGAGGAGGAGCGCATTATTAGTCAGTGAAAATGTCTCAGCAGTCCTCAGACAGGGCAAACTGGAGAGCTCATCTACTGGATGGAACTGAAAAATAAGAAAGAGATGACCACATTAATAGGATTATATTTTTAGACCACCCAACAGTCTGTGGGATTTAGAGGAGCAAATTTATAGAGAGTTCACAGACTGTTGCAAGAAACATAAGGTTGTGATAGTAGGTGATTTTAACTTTCCACATATTGACTGGGACTCCCATACTGTAAAAAGGCTGGATGGGTTAGAGTTTGTCAAATATGTTCAGGAAAGTCTCCTTTCAATACATAGAGGACCCAACTAGAGAAAGTGTGATACTAGATCTATTTGGGAATGAGACAGAACAGGTGACAAAAGTTTGTGCACTTTGCATCTGGTAATAATAATGCCATTATTTTCAAGATAATTATGCTGATCTTGTCCTTGAGTTGACATTCTAAGTTGGAGAAAGGCCAAATTTCATGGTATCAGAAAGAATCTGGCATGCATGGACTGGGACAGATTGTTTTCAGATAAAGGTGTAGTTGATAAGTAGGAGACCTTCAAAGATGAAATTTTGAGAGTATCGATGTTGCATGTTCCTGGCAGAATAAGAGGCAAGGACAACGGTTTAGGGAACCTTGGTTTTTAAGCAATATTGAGGTCCTGGTTAAGAAAAAGGAGGTGCGTGGCAGGTATAGACAGGAAGGAGCAAATGAGGTACTTGAGGAGTATCAGAAATGCAAGAGAACACTTGACAATGAAATCAGGAAGGCTAAAAGAAGGCATGAGGTTGCCCTACAGACAGGGTGAAGGAGAATCCCAAGGGGTAATACAGATATCAAAGGGCAAAATCGGTCCTTTGGATGATTAGAGTGGTTACCTATGCATGGAAATGAAGGAGATGGGGGAAGATCTTAAATGGAGGTTTTGCAGCTGTAGTTACTCGGGAGATGGACGTGGAGTCTACAGAAGTGAGGCAAAGCTGCAGAAAGCTCATAAACTGTATATGGATTACAGAGGAGGAGGTGTTTTCTGTCTTGAAAAAAATTAAGAAGGATAAATCCCCAGAGCCTGACAAGGTATTCTTTTGGATACTGTGAGAGACCAGTGCAGAAATTGCAGGGGCCCTAAAAGATATAGTTAAAATTTCCTTAGCCGCAGGTGCACAGCTGAGGTTCCATAGGATTGGAGGATAGCTAATGTTGTTCTGTTGTTTAAGAAAGGTTCTGAGAATAAACCAGAACATAATAGGCCAGTGAGCCTGATATCAGTAGTAGGTAAGTTACTGGAGGTATTCTAAAGGACAGTAGGTATTTGGATAGACGGGGACTAATTAGGGATAGACAACCTGGCTTTGCGTCTAACCAATTTTATGAAGTTTTTCAAGAGTTTACCCAGAAAGTTGATGAAAGCAAGGCAGTGGATGTTGTCTGCATGGACTTTAGCAAGGCCTTTGACAAGGCCCCGCATGGAGTTTGGTCAGGAAGGTTCAGTCACTTGACTGAAGATGAGATAGTAAAATGGCTTTGTGGGAGAAGCCAGATAAAGGTAGTAGATGGTTGCCCGTCCAACTGGAGCTGCAGGGATCAGTGCTGGGTCCTTTGTGGCTTGTCATCTATATCAATGACCTGGATGAAAATGTGTTTCACTGAATCTGCAAATTTGCGGAGGACACCAAGCTTGAGGGTGTATTGAACATCAAAGAAGACTATCTGAGCTTGCAATGGGATCTAGACCAGCTGGAAAAATGAGCTGGGAGATGTCAGATAGAGTTTAATGCAGACAAGTGTGAGGTGCTGCACTTGGGGAAGGTAGGAATTCATGGTGAGCAGTAAGAAGCTGAGGAGGGTGCTGGAAAAGAAGGAATTGGGAATACAGATCCATAATTCTTTGAAAATGGAACCAGAGGACCATAAAGAAAGCTTTTGTGTTGGAGTTGTATAAGACATTGGTGAGGTCAAATTTGGAGTTTTGGCCACCTACCTACTGGAAAGCTGTCAGTAAGATTGAAAGAGTGCAGAGAAATTTGACAAGGATGTCAATAAATTAGAGAGAGTGCAGAGACGATTTACTAGGATGTTACCTGGGTTTCAGCACTTAAGTTACAGAGAAAGGTTGAACAAGTTAGGTCTCTATTCATTGGAGCGTAGAAGGTTGAGGGGGGATTTGATCGAGGTATTTAAAATTTTGAGAGGGATGGATGGAGTTGATGTGAATAGGCTGTTTCCATTGAGAGTAGGGGAGATTCAAACGAGAGGACATGATTTGAGAGTTAGGGGGCAAAAGTTTAAGGGAAACACGAGGGGGTATTTCTTTACTCAGAGAGTGATAGCTGTGTGGAATGAGCTTCCTGTAGAAGTAGTAGAGGCCAGTTCAGTTGTGTCATTTAAGGTAAAATTGGATAGGTATATGGACAGGAAAGGAGTGGAGGGTTATGGGCTGAGTGCGGGTAGGTGGGACTAGGTGAGATTAAGAGTTTGGCATGGACTAGGAGGGCCGGAATGGCCTGTTTCCATGCTGTGATTGTTATATGATGTTACCAGGACTTGAGGACCTGAGTAATAGGGAAAGGTTGAATAGGTTAGGACTTTATTTACCAGAACACGGGAGAATGTGGGGAGGTTTGATCGAGGTATACAAAATTATGAAGGATACAGATGAGCTGAGAGCTAGTGGATTTTTTCCCCACTGAGGCTGGGTGAGACTAGAACTGGAGGTCATGAGCTAAGGGTCAAAGGTGAAATGTTTAAGGGGAAGATGAGGGGAAGCGTCTTCATTCAAAGGGTGGTGAGGGTGTGCAACGAGCTTCAACCAGAAGTGGTAGACGTGGGTTTGATTTCAATATTTGGATAGATACATGGATGGGATGTGGGATCCAGTTACAGGTCGATGGGACTAGGCAAATTAATAGTTCAGAATAGACTAGATGGGCTGAAGAGCCTCCTTCTGTCCTGCAGCATTCTATGATTTTATCATGAGGGGTGAATGCACAGTCTTTTTCTCTGGACTGGGATATCAAGAACTGGAGGACGCAGGGTTAAGGAGAGAGGGGGAGAGTTTAGAGAACTCTGATGGGCAACACTTTCACCTAGAGAAGGGTCTGCCAAGGAAGTGACTGAAGCAGCCATAATAACAACACTGAAAAGAAAATTGGAATTTAAAAAAGACAGATACATGGATTTAAAAGAAATATAATTTAAAATTTAGAAGAAATTTAAGAAGATATAGTTAAAGGATATGGCTCAAATGCAGGGTATATGGAACTAATTTGGATGAGGCATCTTGACTAGCATGGACCCGTTGGGCTGAAGGGCCTGTTGCCACACTGTCTGACTCTATAGCTTCAGATTCGGTTCCCACTTCACTGTTGTAATGCCCTGGGAAAGGTTTCACTGCTGAGGTAATGGTTTCTCTGTCACAGCAGTGTTTGGGTAATGATTGGAAATAACGGGGGCTTTGGAATGTACACCATCCAATGAGGGGAGTGCTGTTTCTTGTGTGTCTGAAAGGAGATATTCACAGTTTTTTGTCGGTGAGAGATGAAGAGAAAAGACGCGACTGGAGAGAGAGCTGGTAGACTACAAGATGGAGTGGACTTGAAATGAGGGTCCGGGAGTCGACAACACTCGGAGGAAATTGACGGGGAATGAATGGATGGAAAAACCATGAGCTCCAATGTGCACATTAGGTTCTTTCATTAAAATGGGCCCTTTTTCTTGTTGTTTTCTTCACTAACCCTGTAGTCAAATTAAGAATTATAAAGCTCAAGCGTTTAATTGCATATGGTGTACTGTCTGATATCTGGCGGTGCGGATTTGTAACCGGGCAACACATCACGCAGCTTCCACCCAAACGAGATTTCACAAGCTTGGCGAGGCCGGGGACCATTGTCCCTTCGACTAATGGTGCCAGCCGAACCACCGTTCAACGAACTTCCACGGCTGTGCACCGATCCCGTGGGCTTCTCTCGTTGAGCAGCAGCACCAACTCAAAGTGCAAAGTAAATATATTATCGAAGAACACGCAGAAGTTGTCACCCTGCACGACCCTGAGATTCAGTTTCTTGTGGGCATACAAAGAAACGCAACAGAATCAGTGAAAACTCCGCACAAGCAAAGGCAACCAACCAATTTGCAAACAAATGCAAACTGTGCAAGTATTTTAAAAAAATTAAACCGATTAATAAATAATATTTATTACCACCGGTCACCAGTTTAAAGCATCTCAAAGCAATGACCCAGCATCATGGACATCTCCAAAAGGTGATGCCTCTAAGAGGTGGCATCCATCATTAAGGACCCCCATCACCAACAACGTGCCCTCTTCTCATCAGGAAGGAGGTACAGGAGCTTGAAGACACGCACTCAACATTTTAGGAACAGGGTCTCTCCCTCTGTCATCAGATTTCTGAACAGAGAGTTAACCTACCCATGAACACTACCTCACCATTTTTTCTCTTTTTTTGCGCTACTAATTTAATTTTAATATATATTTCTTACAGTAATTGATTGTATTTTTTAAGTATTGCACCGTAGAGCTGCTGCAAGTCAACGAATTTCAAGGTGTACAGTATTAAACCAGACACTGACCCCACTCAGAAGTGGTAGATGTAGGTTCAACTGCAACACCTGAGAGAAGTTTGTATCAGATTATCCACAGTGGTGGCATCCGTCGGTCTCGAGAGACCATGGATCTGCGCCTGGAGTTTCCATGGCGCAGGGTTGTATGGGAGACTGGCAGTTGCCCAAGCTGCAAGTCTCCCCTCTCCACGACACCGATGTTGTCCAAGGGAAGGGCACTAGGACCCAAGCAGCTTGGCACCGGTGACGTCGCAGAGCAATGTGTTGTTAAGTGCTTTGCTCAAGGACACAACACGCTGCCTCAGCTGAGGCTCGAACCAGTGACCTTCAGGTTACTAGTCTGATGCCTTGCCCACTAGGTCACGTGCCAACACCTCGGATTATCCATATTTTGATAGGAAATTTGGACATGAGTGGGAAGGGTATGGAGGAGCTATGATCCAGGTACAGATTGATGAGACGAGGCAGAATTAGAGTTTAGCATAGACTAGATGGGCTGAAAGGTCTGTTTCAGTGCCCAAGGTCTGGCAGTAAATATGGTAAGTATTGTTCTGACATCAGTCCTCCTCAGTACTGCATCGTTCTAAGGCCCAGAAACTGCCGGAAGTCGATGAAGCAAGCTTGTTCCCAGTGGGGAAAACCATGCACTCTGACGTGGACATTCCCACAATCTGTAGGTCCAGTTTCAAATTCCAAGTAAATTTACCATCAAAGCGTGTGTATGTCGCCATATTCATTTTCTTGCAGGCATTCACAGTAGAACAAAGAAATGCAATAGAATCAGTGAAAAGCTACATATAAAGACTGACAAGAGAACGAATGTGGAAAAGAAGGCAAATGGTGCAAATAGAGAAAAACAAATAATGATAATAAATGGTAAGTAAGTAATACCGAGAACTTGAGTTGCAAAGTTGTTGAAAGTGAGCCACTGGGTTGTGGAGTCAGTTCAGTGTTGAGGTCGTGAAATTATCCAGGCTGGTTCAGGAGCCTAATGGCTGATAGTTCTCGTGTCCTGAATAATCGATGAAGTCACTCATAGAACATCAAACCAAATTCCCACTTGTCTAGAAATTGGCAGTCAGTCAATAAACTAATATACTCAGAGGAGTGCTTGTCTTTGAACCCAAAACACCCAGCTTTAAACTGTTAAACGTTTCCCAACATTAACATCCTGAAGGCAGCCACCCCTAAATATTCCGGAAGTCTGAATATGCATGACCACATAACCCAACACACAGCCACCCACAAACACTCTCAACCCCATGCACGCTTGACCTTCAGGATGAGTGATGCAGCGGGAAGCGGTACCGCAGCATAAAAGCCAGGACCCAAAGCTCCGGGACAGCTTCTTCCACCAGGCCATCAGACTGATGAACTGATGAACATGCTGATTTGAGAATACGTACACAACGCTGGAAGAACTCAGCAGGCCAGGCAGCATCCGTGAGAAAAGAGTAGCCAACGTTTCGGGCCGAGACCCTTCATCAGGAATGGGGGGGGAGAAGAGAGGGCCGAAGCCCAGTAATAGAGATAGGGGAGGGGGGTAGGGCCTAGAGGCGCCTGGTGGAAAACCAATCAGAGGAAAGATAAAGGGGGGAGGGGGAGGGGATAAGCATGAAAGAACTGTAGAGATAAAGAAGCAGAAAGTTGAAAGGGGAGAGAGGCAGAGAGGGACCTGGGATAGGGGAAGGGGAAGGGGGAGGGGGAGGGAATTACTGGAAATTGGAGAATTCAATGTTCATACCACCAGGCTGGAAGCTACCCAGATGGTAGATGAGGTGTTGCTCCTCCAACCTGAGTTTGGCCTCATCATGGCAGTAGAGGAGGCCATGTATGGACATATCTAGATGGGAGTGAGAGGCAGAGTTGAAGTGGGTGGCAACCGGGAGGTCCTGTCTATTGTGACGGACGGAGTGTAGGTGCTCGACGAAGCAGTCCCCCAATCTGCGTCGGGTCTGGCCGATGTAGAAGAGACCGCACCGGGAGCACCGGATGCAATAGACAACTCCAGCAGACTCGCAGGTGAAGTGTTGTCTCACCTGGAAGGACTGTCTGGGGCCCGGAATGGTGGTAAGGGGGGAGATGTGGGGACAGGTGTAGCATTTGCGCTTGCAGGTATAAGTGCCAGGTGGGAATTCTGTGGGGAGGGACGTGTGGACCAGGTAGTCGCAGAGGGAACGATCCCTGCGAAAAGCTGAGAGGGGTAGAGAGGGAAAGATGTGCTTGGTGGTGGGGTCCTGTTGAAGGTGGCGGAAGTTGCGGAGGATAATATGCTGGATCTGGAGGCTGGCGGGGTGGTAGGTGAGGACAAGGGGAACCCTGTCCCTGTTGTGGTGATGGGAGGATGGGTTAAGGGCTAAAGTATGGGAAGTGGAGGAGATGTGGGTGAGGGCATCTTTGATGACACCAGAAGGGAAACCACAATCCTGAAAGAAAGAGGACATTTGAGAAGTCCTGGAATGGAAAGCCTCATCCTGGGAGCAGATGCGGCGGAGACGGAGGAACTGGGAATAGGGAATGGCATTTTTGTATTTGGCAGGGTGGGAAGAGGGTAGTCAAGATAGTTATGGGAGTCAGTGGGTTTGTAGAAGATGTCAGTGGATAGTCTGTCTCCGGAGATGGAGACTGAGAGATCAAGAAAGGGGAGAGAAGTGTCCGAGATGGACCAAGTGAATTTGCGGGCTGGGTGAAAGTTAGAAGCAAAATTGATGAAATTGACGAGCTCAGCATGGGTGCAGGAAGCAGCACCAATGTAGCGGAGGAAAAGTTGGGGAGTGGTGCCAGTATAGATTTGGAGCATAGACTGTTCCACATAACCCACAAAGAGGCAGGCATAGCTGGGGCCCATGCGAGTGCCCATGGCTACGCCCTTGATCTGGAGAAAGTGGGAAGAACCAAAGGAGAAGTTATTGAGAGTTAGAACAAGCTCCGCCAACTGGAGAAGTGTGGTGGTGTTGGGGAACTGGTGGGGTCTGTTATCCAAAAAGTAGCGGAGGGCTTTGAGGCCTTCTTGATGGGGGATGGAGGTGTATAAGGATTGAACATCCATGGTAAAAATGAAGCGGTCGGGGCTGGGGAATTGGAAGTTATTGAAGAGGTGAAGAGCATGGGATGTATCCTGGATGTAGGTGGGGAGAGACTGAACTATGGGGGATAAAATGGAGTCCAGGTAGGCAGACACAAGTTTGGTGGGGCAGGAGCAGGCTGAAACTATGGGTTTGCCGGGACAGTCAGGCTTGTGGATCTTGGGGAGGAGGTAAAACCGAGCTGTGCGGGGTGTGGGGATTATGAGTTTTTTGGCTGAGGGAGGAAGGTGTCTGGAGTTGATGAGGGTGGAGATGGTGCGGGAGATGGTGGATTGATGTTTTTTGGTGGGGTCTTGTTCCAGGGGTAAGTACGAGGAGGTGTCGGAGAGCTGCCGTTTGGCCTCAGTGAGGTAGAGGTCCGTCCGCCAGACTACTACGGCACCACCTTTGTCTGCAGGTTTGATGGTGAGGTTGGGGTTAGTGCGGAGAGAGTGGAGGGCAGTGCGTTCAGAGGGAGTGAGGTTAGAATAGGAGAGAGGGGTGGTGAAGTTGAGACGGTTGATGTCTCGGCGACAGTTAGAGATGAAAAGGTCGAGAGCAGGTAGAAGGCCCGATGGGGGTGTCCAGGAGGAGGAGGAGCGTAGAAGCCGGGAGAATGGATCATCACTGGGGGGAGGGGGGTTGATTTGAGTGTACTCTATATTACATTGAATTCTCTCTTTATTATAAATTACTATGATTGCACATGGCACATTTAGATGGAGACGTAACAAAGATTTTTACTCCTCGTGTATGTGAAGGATGTAAGAAATAGTCAATTCAATATTGTCTCGGAGATTCGGAGACCCAGGTTCAAACCCGACTTCAGGTGCTGACTGTGTTGAGTTTTCACGCTCTCCCTGTGACGTCAGCGATTTCACCACCCCCCCCCCCCCAAGGGGGGGGTGCTGCAGTTTCCTCCCACATCCTCAAGTTGTGCAAGTCGGTGAATTACTTGGCCGCTGTAAATTGTCCCTGGTGTGTAAATTGGAAACGTAGGGAGAGAAGGTCACAGGGAGATTTAGTCGGTAATGGGATCGGTGTAGGATTATTGTAAATGGGTGCTTGATAGTCTGAATGGATGTGATGGGCTGAAAGGCCTGTTTCCATGCTGTGTTACTTTAAAGATAATGATTTCAATCATATTATGTCAGCTGTTTACATATTTATAAAAGAACAACGTAAGAGTTAGTAAAACTTGACAGGATTTTACCCTGGTTGGTCGACAGCATTGCCAGGGTAATCTCCTTGCTGGGCCAACCATATCTGCCATGTTCTCTTGTCCATGCAGTGTGAGGGCGTTTCACTTCTCCACTCCCCTGACTTACCCCTTTGGAGGGGAAACAAGAAGCTTCATCTGTTGTCGGAGTCAGAATCAGGTTTATTCTCACTGACATTATTTCATGAAATGTGTTGTTTTATACAGTACATTACATCAATCTACTATAATGAGGGTATATGTAGAGGCTCTATATGTAATACAAATGCTCTTTGTGTTTACACTTGGTCCAATTCCCAAGCTATCTCATTACATAGATGCCAATGTTCCAAAATCCGGTCCCAAGCATTTTGGATAAGGGGGGCTCAATCTGTATTGTTATTAATATTATTGTTATTATTCATTTGTACAGTTGCCTCCTTTTGCACGTTGGTTCTTAGTCAGTGTTTGGTTGAGTGTAGCTTCTTCTCATTGATTCTTTTGTATTTCTCTGTTCTACTGCGATTGCCTGTAAGAAAATGAATCTGAAGTTACTATATGGTGACATTTATGATAACGTAGAACAGAGAAACATAGAAAACCTACAGCACAATACAGGCCCTTCGGCCCACTTTGCTCTGCTGGACCTGTACTTACTTTAGAAATTACCTATTGTTACCCATAGCCCTCTGTTTTTCTAAGCTCCATGTACCTATCCGGGAGTCTCTTAAAAGACCCCATCGTATCTGCCTCCCCCGGATTGTAGGTCACGGTTAATTGGGCTATCAGTAAGCAGCTGCCTTTTTTTGGGGTGGTTGTTAAAAAACAAAAACTAATTAATAAAATAGCCGGGATTCCCTTTGTTTATTTGGAACACTATGCAGCTTAATTGGGGCATGAGACTGTTGCCAAATGGTTTCTAACTAGTATCAGTCATGTGAACTTGCATGAACTTTAGACTCTATGCCGTGCTTGGAGCTAACAGTTTTTAAATAGCATTAGTTGTGTGTGCTTGTGTTCAAAAAGCAGTGATTTTTGTCACTGATAGTTGGCGAAAATATGCAGAAGACAATTTAGAACCGTTTTGCTCATGGTGGTTTCAAGCATTCAGGCTTGGAGATGCAGAAATGGCTGGGAGTGAAAATGAAACAATTTCACCGTTCCAACTACGAAGAATTTGAAGGTATTGACAATCACCTTGAATGTTACAATAAAAATGAAGATTTAGAGGTTGCAAGCATCTGTAGCATTGCATGAATTTATTACTTACATCCTTCATATACATGAGGAGTAAATATCTTTACATTATGTCTCCGTCTAAATGTGCAATTTATAGTAATTTATAATAAATAGTATGTATAACAATATAACATAGAAATACAGTTGTGTCAGCATGAGTTAATCAGTCTGGTGACCTGGTGGAAGAAGCTGTCCCGGAGCCTGTTGGTCCTGGCTTTTATGCTGCGGTACCGTTTCCCAGATGGTAGCAGCTGGAACAGTTTGTGGATGGGGTGACTCAGGTCCCCAATGATCCTTCGGGCCCTTTTTACACACCTGTCTCTGTAAATGTCCTGAATAGGGGGAAGTTCATATCTACAGATACGCTGGGCTGTCCGCACCATTCTCTGCAGAGTCCTGCGATTGAGGGAGGTACATTTTCCATACCAGGCAGTGATGCAGCCAGTCAGGATGCTCTCAGTTGTGCCCCTGTGGAAAGTTCTTGGGATTTGGGGGCTCATACCAAACTTCCTCAGCCGTCTGAGGTGAAAGAGGTGCTGTTGTGCTTTTTTCACCACACAGCCTGTATGTACAGACCAGGTGAGATCCTCAGTGATGTGTATACCGAGGAGCTTAAAGCTGTTCACCCTCTCAGCCCCAGATCAGTAGGGGTTGGCCTGTCTCCATTCCTCCTGTCGTCCACAACCAGCTCCTTAGTTTTTGTGACATTGAGGGACATTGAGGAGAGGTGGTTTCCTTCACACCACTGCGGCCGGGTGATGACTTCTTCTCTGTAGGCTGCCTCGTTATTACTTGCAATTAGGCCAATTAATGTGGTATTGTCAGCAAATTTAATTAGCAGATTGGAACTGTGGGTGGCGACACAGTCATGGGTGTACAGAGAGAAAAGGAGGGGGCTTGGGACACAGCCCTGAGGGGCAGAGGTGAGGGGCCCTACTCTTACAATTTGCCAGCGATCTGACAGGAAGTCCAGGATTCAGCTGCACAAGGCAGGGTCAAAGCCGAGGCTTCTGGGCTTCTTGTCGAGCCGGGAGGGAACTATGGTGTTGAATGCTGAACCGTCGTCAAGAACAGCAATCTCACATCAGCATCCCTCCTCTCCAGTTGGAGTGTGGCCATTGTGTCACCTGCCACTCGGAAGGCAGTGGAGGCCAATTCTCTGGATGCTTTCAAGAAGGAGCTAGATAGGTATCTTATGGATAGGGGAATCAAAGGATATGGGGACAAGGCAGGAACCGGATATTGATAGTAGATGATCAGCCACGATCTCAGAATGGCGGTGCAGGCTCGAGGGGCCAAATGGTCTACTTCTGCACCTATTGTCTATTGTAAGTGGTAGCAAGCTGCAGATGTAGTCTTTGACCAGCCTCTCAAAGTATTTGCTTATTATTGAGGTGAGTGCGACAGGATGCCAGTCGTTCAGACATGTTACCTTGGTCTTTTTAGGCACGGGGACAATGGTGGATGTTTTGAGGCAGGAGGGCACTCTACACTGGGAGAGGGAGAGATTAAAAATGTCTGTAAACACACCTGCCAGTTGTACCGTGCACATCCTGAGTGCCCGCCCTGGGGTGCCGTCCGGTCCCGCAGCTTTGCGGCTGTCCACTCGTTGGAAACACCAGCCTCAGAGATGGTCAAGGCGCAGGCCGCTTCAGCGGCTCTCCTCGGGGGCTCGGTGTCGGCGACATTGATCCGAACGTTAAAAAGAGCGATCTGGCTCGTCCGGGAGAGAGGCGGCGATGTTGGAAACACCTCTGCGTTTAGCGCTGAAGTCCGCGATGGTGTGCGGACCCGGTCATAAGCTGCGCGTATTGTCGGTGGGAAGTTGTGTCTGGATCTCGTCCCTGTATTGCCGTCTTGCTTCCTTGATGACTGCGCAGATCGTAGCCGCATTTGTCGGGTCACCGCAAACTCTGCGTCGCACGGTAAATGCTGCTGACCCGGCTTCTGACCCTGGCCGAGTCCATTATCTGCACTAATGTTGTTAATTTACGGTCAAACAGAAGAGCACAGCTTCGTGTCGGTTGTCCGTCGTATCTGAGGGCCTGGGCAGGAGAATTTTAAAGTGTAGCTTTGGGACAGTTCCACTCTCTCAACCTTGGAAGTTCGAGACTGGTGGCACAAGGAGTCAAGTCAAATTTATTTACAAAGCACATTTAAAAACAGCCCATGTTGACCAAAGAGCTGTGCGAACCATAGCAGGTAGCTGAAATCACACATACAAGAAACACGGATGTAAACAACAAGGCACCCAGCTTATAGGCACAAAATAAACACCACCACGAGCCGAGGCAATCAGCCGCATCAGGAAGATTCAAACGCTAGTGAATAAAGGTAAGTTTTGAGTCTGGACTTAAAAGAGTCGATGGAGGGGGCAGATCTGATAGGGAGGGGAATGCCGTTCCACAGTCTAGGGGCTGCAACGGCGAAGGGGCGGTCACCCCCGAACTTAAATTTAGATCGCGGGACAGCCAGGAGCCCCAGGTCAATCGACCTGAGGGGCCAGGGATTGGAATAAGGGGTTAGAAGGTCTCCGATATAGGGGGGGGGGGGGCAGCCCTTTTATAAAGGGCTTTATAAACAAACAGGAGAATCTTAAAATCAATTCTAAACCTTACTGGTGGCCAGTGGAGAGAGGCCAGGGTAGAAGTAATGTGGTCCCTCTTCCGGGCACCTGTCAGAGGCCTGGCTGCAGTGTTCTGGACCAGTTGCAGGCGGGACATTTGCAACTGGGGTCTTCCTTGGTTGCAGGGGATAACCGTGATTTCTGCGCCTTGTCGTGCTCTTCGTTCTCCGCAAAGCTTTGCAGATCCGCCTTCTCGGCTGTTGATCCCAGTCTGCTGGATTGACCTCACATGAGAGGACAGGCATGTCCCTATTTCACTGGGATACAGGGCTGCCAGCTACCCTCAATTGGCTTAACCCGCCCGTCGAAGCAGTGTACCAGGGTGTGGCCGTGGTGGCGTGTAGACAGCTACTCGGAGCCACAGGTAAGGGCCAAGTGTGAGTTCGGCCAAAAGTGAGTGAGGTCCTGTATCCAGAGATACCGGCCACGTGACAGATGCACTGCCACCTGGCTGGTCGGAGGATACACCACACGCCAATCAACATTTGGTCCCGCCCAACTAATCAATGCACACCTAGATTATTGGTCACCTTAATTGGATTAACTCGGCCAGCCCCATGCTTTAAAAGGTGAGACTTGCTCTTGGCTAGCCCTCCCTTACAGACCACCACATTGGAGGTAAGTGCATTGATTTATGCTTGGGAAGGTCTATCGTTTGTCCTGGTAAGGGAGCCGCAGCTATCCAAGGTCAAGGGGGATAGCTGTTGTAGTGCTTTTCCCTTGTTCTTTGTTTGTGTAACCGTGCCCTGTCCCCACACCGCTTCCTGTGTACTGTAGTTGCTTGTGTTGACCCGACTTCCCCTTTAATAATAAATTCCTTATTATTAAAACTGTGTGTGTCCAGGCCTCTACTGTTGAGACTCAAAGAACCAGTTATTTTCCATCACAACAAGACACCAGAGATGCTACCCCTCCCTGGACATACCATACACTGGATGAATTCCTCCCTCTGTAACTATTAGGAACTAATACACAGTTTTATAGCACTGTAGTACCATCGGTAGTGTTTTAATTTGTTCTGTATTTCATTAAAAAAAATATATAATTTATTATTCAGTAGCTGAAGAGATTGTGGAGCATTAGTAATGATCTTTCCAGAATCAATTGATTCTCGGATGGTTGCGGAGGACTGGAAAATTGGCAATGTTGCTCCGCTCTTCAAGAAGAAAAGGAGGCTGAAGAAAAGAAATTACTGGCCAGTTAGCCTGACCTCAGTGGTTAGGAAGATGTTGGAGTCAATGGTTAAGGATGTGGTTTCAGGGTACTAGGAGGCACATGACAAAATAGGCCAAAGTCCTGACGAAGGGTCTCGGCCCGAAACGTCGACAGTGCTTCTCCCTGTAGGTGCTGCCCGGCCTGCTGTGTTCCACCAGCATTTTGTGTGTGTTGCCTGAATTTCCAGCATCTGCAGATTTCCTCGTGTTTGCCTTAAAAAGGCCAAAGTCCGCATGGTTTCCTTAAGGGAAGATCTTGCCTGACATATCTGTTGGAATTCTTTGAAGAATTAACAAGCAGGGTAGACAAAGGAGAATTGGTGTATGTTGTGGGTTTAGATTTTTCAGAAGGCCTTTGACAATGTACTACACACAAGGCTGCTTAGCAAGACACGAGCCCATGTTATTATGGGAAAGATACTAGCGTGGATCAAGCATTGGCTGATTGCCAGGAGGCAAAGAGTGGGAATAAAGGTCTCCTTCTCTCGTGCTGTTTCACAGTTAGTGGTGTTGGAACCTCTTCTTTTTACGTTGTAGGTTAATGACTTGGATGACAGATTGATGGCTTTGTGGCCAAGTTTGCAGATAATACAAAGATAGGTGGAGGGGCCAGTAGTGTTGAGGAAGTAGGGAGTCTGCAGAGGGACCTAGAGAATGAGCAAGGAGGTAGCAAATGGAATTCAGTGTCAGGAAGCTAGGCATTCTGCTAGAAAGAATAAAAGCACAGACTGTTTTCTGAACAGGGGGGAAAAAAATCAAAAAATCTAAGGTGCAAAGAGATTGGGAGTCCTCATGCAGGAATCCCTAAAGGATAAATCGGTGGTGAGGAAGGTGAATGCAATTTCAAGAGGACTAGAGTATAAAAGCAAGGATGTAATGCTGAGGCTGCAGAAGGAACCGGTTAGTCCTCCCTTGGAGAACCATGAGCAGTTTTGGGCTGCTTTTCTAAGAAAGGATGTGCTGACATTGGAGAGGGTTCAGAGGAGGTTCAGGAGAATGAGTACAGAAATGAAAGGGTTAATGTATGAGTAGTGGATGATGGAACTGGGCCTGTACTCTCTGGAATTTAGACGAATGGGAGGGGATTTCATTGAGACTTACTGAAGGTTGAAAGGCCTAGATAGAGTGGATGCTTCCTTTGGTGGGGGAGTCTAGGACCCAATGGTACTGCCTCAAAATAGAGGGATGTTCATTGGAACAAAGATTAGGAGAAATTTCTTTAGCCAGAGGGTGGTGAGTCTGTGGAATTCATTGTCACGGTCGACTGTGGAGGCCAAGTCACGAGGTGCACTTAAGGTGGAGATGGATATGCTCTTAGCATATGGGAGAATGGGGCTGAAAGGGATAATAAATCAACCATGATGGAATGGTGAAGCAGACTCGATGGGCTGAATGGCCTAATTCTGCTCCTATGCCTTATGGTCTTATTTTACACCTTGTTCTTTATTGGAATTCATGTGTAACAAGTTTCTTTCTATTACAGTAATTGATATTTATACAGGAGCTTGAAGCATGTACTATTAGGCTGAAGGACCGCTTCTATCGCACTGTATTAAGACACTTGAATGGCAAGACCTATACTTGATCTTTCAGTTTACCCGATTTTGGATCTTGCACCTTACTGTCCACCTGCACTGGTGGTGGGACATGTTTGGAATGTTGGATTAAACCAGAACCCACAGGGAAAGTCCACGCTGTCACAGGGAGAACGTACAAACCCCACACAGACGGCACCCAAAGCAGGCTCCCCTCTCTCCACTCAGCTGCCGAATCCAAAGTAACGGCAGAGATCGAAACAGTTTGGCACCAGGAGTTTTGCCAGTGAGTGTTGAATTCAGCACAGGGTCCCCAGTACCCGACTTTTCCTCGGGGGGGGGGGGGGGGTTTACTCCTCCCATGAGTGGGTATAGCTGCAAAGCGGTGGAGGGGTAAGATCAGAGTTTTCCTTCTCCTAGATGAGCCCCATCTGCCCGAAGCAAATCGTTGCCATCAGTTTAAAACAAATTTATTATCCAGGTACATATGTACCACCCTGAGATACATGTTCTTGTGGACATACTCAATAGACCATAACAGAATCAATGAAAGACCACACCAACTTGGGCGTTCAACCAGTGTGCACAAGACAACAAACTGTGCAAGTACAAACCAAAAGAAAGAAATAAGCAATAAATGTCGAGAGCGTGGAATGGAGAGTCCTTGAAAGTGAGTCCTTTGGTTCTCCTGTCAGTAGAAACGGTTCCACCAGGGTTAGTAGCTAAACCAGGTGTGAAGGCCAGGAGCTGGACTTGGTTCTCTGAGTCTATTTGAGATGCACCCCATTGAGCTTGTCCCCATTACCACCCCCAGCTATAACAACCTTATCCAATGGAAGGATATAAACTAATGAAAAAGTCAACACGAGGACTTTTACATATTGGTGAGACCCAACGCAGACTGAGAGACCGTTTCACTGAACACCTACGCTCCATCCACCAGAGAAAGCAGGATCTCCCAGTGGCCACACATTTTAATTCCACGTCCCATTCCCATTCTGATATGTCTATCCATGGCCTCCTCTACTGTCAAGATGAAGCCACACTCAGGTTGGAGGAACAACACCTTATATACTGGCTGTTGTATATGGCATGAACATTGACTTCTCTAACTTCCGTTAATGCCCCTCCTCCCCTGCTTACCCCATCCCTGATTTATTTATTTTTCCTCCCTCCCCTTTTTGTTCTCTCTCTGCCCATCACTCTGCCTGTTCTCCGTCTCCCTCTGGTGCTCCCCCCCTCCCCCTTTCTTTCTCCTTAGGCCTCCCATCCCATGATTCTTTCCCTTCTCCAGCTCTGTATCCCTTTCGCCAATCATCTTTCCAGCTCTCAGCTTCACCCCACCCCTCGTGTCTTCTCCTATCATTTCGCATTTTCCCCTCCCCCCCCCCACTACTTTCAAATCTCTTACTATCTTTCCTTTCAGTTAGTCCTGACGAAGGGTCTCGGCCCAAAACGTCGACAGTGCTTCTCCCTATGGATGCTGCCTGGCCTGCTGTGTTCTACCAGCATTTTGTGTGTGTTCAATGTAAAGGTCGATGCTTTTGATGGTCAGAACAGGGATGGTAGGTCTAAAGGCCTCTATTTCTGTATCTGTCCTGTACTCTTTGTTCACTTAACTTACTTCTTATCTGATCAATTTTCCGGATCTTGGCAGTACAGACAAGGCCAGCAGTTACTGTCTGCCCGTGAGAGATGATGAGTCAACTTTTGAACCACTGCTATCCCTTCGAGATGCATTAATGGAAAACTAAACCACTGAAGCAACAGACGCTCAACGGGCCAGATTTCGCTGTACGTGTGACAAATGAAGTTAATCTGATCAGCGTCTGTGGAGAGACGAGCAGTATCTCAGGCCAAAAAAGCACCTTTAACTGGATTTACTTATTTCCAGTCAGAGTAGTCCCTTCCAGCCACGCCATTCCAGCAACTCTAATTGACCCCAACCTCATCTGGACACAATTTTTACAGTGATGATTTAACCTACCCGGTACGTCTTTGGAAGAAACCGGACGTCCCGGGGAAAACCCATGCTTTCCACGGGAAGGATGACAGTGCTGGAATTGAACTGTGAACTCTGGGCTGTAACAGTGTCACACTATCTGCTATGCTATCGTGGCGCCCAGCTCTGGTCCCCTCTCCGCAGACGCTGCCTGACCTGCTGAGTGTTGCAAGCACTTCCTGTTTTTAATCCTGGGAATGCTCAATATTTCACATGGTGCGCACACACACACACAAATGCACACACACTCTGATACACACACACACACTCAGATACACTGATAAACACACACACACACACACACACACACACACTCAGATACACTGATACACACACACACACTCAGATACACTGATACACACACACACACTCAGATACACTGATAAACACACACACAACACAGGGTGTTGTGGGGGTGGTTTTAGTGAGAGAGGCAGTAGTGGGGAGGCAGGAGGACTTTTAATGAGAGGGGGAGAGGGAGGAGTGGCCCCACAGGTACCCACTTAACAAAGGCGACTTGTACTGAACCACTTGTGTTGCCATGACGACTGCTTCAAGGACTCTTAGCTTTGTCCCTTGTTCATACGCCATCTCTGTCCCAATTTCTCCTTCACACCAGCTGGAAATGGTGGCGGTCGTGGACACAGAGGGCAAGGCAATGGCTGTCCTACAGGCCTGCAAGAGTTAGCGTCACTTAGCCCTGCAGCACTGAAACAAGCATTTCTAGTCCACACACCGAACGATTATTCTGCCTGTACCACCAACCTGCACCTGGACCATAGTTCCCCCCTATCCCTCCCATCCACGTGCTCCAAACTTCTCTTAAATGTTGCAGTCGAACCCACCTTCACTACTTCCACTGCCAGCTCGTTCCACACTCTCACCACCCTCTGAGTGAAGAAGTTCCCCCTCATGATCCCCTCAAGTATTTCACCTTTCACCCTTAAACCATGATCCGTAATTCTAGTCTCACCCAACTTCAGCGGAAAAAGCCTGCTTGCATTTACCCCATTTATACCCCTCTGAATTTTCCACACCTCTATCAAATCTCCCCTCAATCTCCTACGCTCCAGGGAATAAATTCCTAACCTATTCAACCTTTCCCTATAACTCAGGTCCTCAAGTCACAGCAACATTCTTGAGAATTTTCTCTGCACACTTTCAATCTTATTGATATCTTTCCTCTAAGTTAGTGATCAGAACTGCACACAATCAAGTCAAGTCATTTTTATTGTCATTTCGACCATAACTGCTGGTACAGTACACAGTAAAAATGAGACAACGTTTTTCAGGACCATGGTGTTACATGACACAGTACAAAAACTAGACTGAACTACGTAAAAAAACAACACAGAAAGCTACACTAGACTACAGACCTACACTGGACTGCATAAAGTGCACAAAAACAGTGCAGGCATTACAATAAATAATAAACAGGACAATAGGGCAAGGTGTCAGTCCAGGCTTCGGGTATTGAGGAGTCTGATAGCTTGGGGGAAGAAACTGTTACATAGTCTGGCCGTGAGAGCCCGAAAGCTTCGGAGCCTTTTCCCAGACGGCAGGAGGGAGAAGAGATTGTATGAGGGGTGTGTGGGGTGCTTCATAATGCTGTTTGCTTTGCGGATGCAGTGTGTAGTGTAAATGTCCGTGATGGCGGGAAGAGAGACCCCGATGATCTTCTCAGCTGACCTCACTATCCGCTGCAGGGTCTTGCGATCCGAGATGGTGCAATTTCCAAACCAGGCAGTGATGCAGCTGCTCAGGATGCTCTCAATACAACCCCTGTAGAATGTGATGAGGATCACACCTAGAACATACCTACAGACTAGAAGATATATTCTCGGTATCTTGTGATAAGGTGATACAGTAAATCATCCTGTCCTCTTCCTGATATTGTGTGTGTCCTTAAATCAAGCTTCATCTGTCCCTCTCAGGTGGACATACTGTGCGTGCAAGGTCTTCAGATGGTTGGTGTAAGATCTGCCTGGCCAATACTTATCACCCAAACAACGTCTAAAGCATCATGAATGCTGTTGGTGGAAGCTTGGGTGAGCATTAACACTACTGCTTTTCCCACACTTGCAACAACTACTCAGACATAGAGTCACAGAGCTATACAGCATGGAAGCAGGCCCTTCGGCCCGACTCATCCATGCCATCAAAAATATACAATTGGCTGTGAAATGTCTAGCTGACACATGGTGCCATATGAATGCAAGCCTTTTATTGTTAGATAGGGGCAAGACAGAAGAGGTGGAAAAGCAAGGGACGAGGGAGAGTTATAGGGGCAGTGAGAGTGAAATTAGTGGTGAGGCTAGAGGGAGAAGTAATATAGAAAAGAGTAAAAACGCTACAGAGGGAGAGGGAAAAGTGATGCAGAGAAGAGAGAGGGAAAGAGAGAAAGTGGGGGTGAGGGAGGAAAGGGAGAGATGAAGAGGGAGAAAAGGCTGGGGGAGAGAGAGAAAGGGAGAGGGAGGGAAAGGGAGAAGTGGAAAGGGATAGAGAGACGGAGAAGATGGAAGGGAGAGAGAGGGGAGGGAGAAGAAGAGAGGGAATGGGAGGGAGAGGGGAAGGGGAAAGAGAGAGGGGTGAGGAAGGGAGGAAGGAGAAAGGGAAGGAGAGAGGGAGGGGATGTTTAGACCCTAGCAGTGGCAGAACTTGTGCGGCCAGAATGGAGAATAGAAGAAGGGAGGGGGAAGGAAATTTCTTTCTCCTGGAAGGAGAAATCGATATTCATGCCATCGGGTCCAAGGCTACCCAGATGGAACAGACCTCGGTGTTTAACTGGTGAATGAGGTGGCACTGCCCCCCCAGCTGCCGATGTCAATCACAGCAAGCTGCAATGGCATGGGCCGGCTGTTTCCCTTCAGCCCCGCGGGGGTCCTGCTGTGAAGCCGTTACTTAATCCCGACTTCATCCACTCGCCCTCAGCCACATGTTTACCCAAAGAAACAGACCATCCCTTCAATACAAGTTTTGTGAAGGTCACTCTGCGCAAAGAAGTGGCAAAGGAAATCTCAGTTCCGTCTCAGTCAAGGGCTGCTCGTTGTTTTAATTTAATCAAATTAATTAATTTATTTTATTTAGATATACAGCATGGTAACAAATCCTACTAGCCTAACAAGCCCACTCTGCTCAAATACACCGTGGCCAATCGACCTACCGACTAGATAGATAGATAGATAGATACTTTATTCATCCCCATGGGGAAATTCAACTTTTTTCCAATGTCCCATACACTTGTTGTAGCAAAACTAATTACATACAATACTTAACTCAGTAAGAAAATATGATATGCATCTAAATCACTATCTCAAAAAGCATTAATAATAGCTTTTAAAAAGTTCTTAAGTCCTGGCGGTAGAATTGTAAAGCCTAATGGCATTGGGGAGTATTGACCTCTTCATCCTGTCTGAGGAGCATTGCATCAATAGTAACCTGTCGCTGAAACTGCTTCTCTGTCTCTGGATGGTGCTATGTAGAGGATATTCAGAGTTTTCCATAATTGACCGTAGCCTACTCAGCACCCTTCGCTCAGCTACCGATGTTAAACTCTCCAGTACTTTGCCCACGACAGAGCCCGCCTTCCTTACCAGCTTATTAAGACATGGAGGCGTCCCTCTTCTTAATGCTGCCTCCCCAACATGCCACCACAAAGAAGAGGGCGCTCTCCACAACTGACCTATAGAACATCTTCAGCATCTCACTACAGACATTGAATGACGCCAACCTTCTAAGGAAGTACAGTCACAAAGACTAGTGAGTCTTTGGACTGTGGGAGGAAACCAGAGCACTTGGAGGAAACCTGCGGGGTCATGGAGGAGAACGTACACACATCCCCTCACAGCTCCAGCGACCCAGGTTCGAGTCTGACCTCAGCTGCTGTCTGTGCGGAGATTGCACTGTTGGATCCCGATGCCCTTGTGACCTGAAGGTTCTTTGGGAGTCCGGAATGAGGCATAAAATGGTGCTTATGATCATTTTATTGAGCACTCCAAGAGCAAAGGAGAAGAACGGCGAAGGGGCATGGCGAGAGACAGAAAACAGGAGGGAGATCCAGAGAAACACACGCAAAATGCTGGAGGAGCTGAGCAGGAAGCATCCATGGAAAAGAACACAATCAACATTGTAAACCAAGACCCTTCATCAGAAATGGGAAGGAAAGCGGAATACGTCAGAATAAAAAAGTGGTGGGGGGAGAGTAGGACGAGCTAGAAGGTGATAGGTGAATGGGAATTGTAAAGGACTGGAGAAGAAGGAATCTGATAGGAGAGGAGAGTGGACCTTAGGAGAAAGGGCTGGAGAAGAAGGAATCTGATAGGAGAGGAGAGTGGACCTTAGGAGAAAGGGATAGAGGAGGGGACCCCAAAGGAGGTGATAGGCCTGAGTGAGGAATAGAAGAAGACATGAGGGGAAGGGTATTTTTTTTTAACCGGAAGGAGATATTGATGTTCATGCCATCAGGTTGGTAGCTACCCAGACGGAATATAAGGTGTTGCTCCTCCACCTTGTTGTGGCACAAGAGGAGGTAATGGACTGACCCGTTGGAATGGAAATGGGAATCAGAATTAAAATGTCTGGCCACCAGGAAGTTCTGTTTTTGGCAGTTGGAGCAGAGGTGCTCGACGAAGCGGTCCCCCGGTTTACAATGTGTCTCACCGGTGTAGAGGAGGCCACATCAGGAGCACTGGACACAATAGATTCACAGGTGAGGTGTTGCCTCACCTGGAAGGATTGTTAGGGGCCCTGAAGGGAGGTCGATGGGCACTTTGGCCACTTGCAGAGTTAAGTACCGGGAGAGTGATTGAGTGATTAGTGTGGAGGGACGAATGGACAAGGGAATCGCACAGGAAGCGATCCCTGCGGAAAGCAGAGGAAGGTTCAGGAATACGGGAAGGCAGGCGTGTGAGGACAGGGAGACTGGTGTGTGGGGTCGGGGGGAAGGGGGATGGGTGTGTGGGGTTGGGGGGAAGGGGGATGGGTGTGTGGGATTGGGGAGATGGGGGACGGGTGTGTGGGGTGGGGGGAAGGGGGATGGGTGTGTGGGGTCGGGGGGAAGGGGGATGGGTGTGTGGGATTGGGGAGGGGGGACGGGTGTGTGGGGTCGGGGGAAGGGGGACGGGTGTGTGGAGTTGGGGGAGATGGGGACGGGTGCGTGGGGTCGGGGGAGAAGGGGGACGGGTGTGTGGAGTTGGGGGAGATGGGGGACGGGTGCGTAGGGTCGGGGGAGAAGGGGGACGGGTGCGTGGAGTCGGGGAGAAGGGGGACAGGTGCGTGGAGTTGGGGGTGATGGGGGACGGGTGCGTGGAGTAGCGGGGAAGGGGGACGGGTGCGTGGGGTCGGGGGGAAGGGGGACGGGTGCGTGGAGTCGGGGGTGATGGGGGACGGGTGTGTGGGGTCGGGGAGACAGAAGGATGTGAGTGTGGATTTGGGATGGGGAGGAGAATTAAGGACACTGAGCAGAGGTATCTGAAGAAGTGCTGGAACTTTTATAAACCCTGTGGGTTGGAATTACTAAATAGTTGGTGGCATTAAAAATGGATGAATTTAATGAATTTGAAAGTGTTATTACTTTTAAGATGTATTCTGATGTCAGCACCTTACTGTGACTTACCTTCTGGCCCTTTGCTTTATTGTGGTGTTCATTTAAAAACTGGGCCGTGGCTCGGCTCCGGTGAAGGAGGCATGTTAACCCTTTCCAGGCTGGTTCCCGACTCACCCTCCATCCCCACCCCTGCTCTCCCACCCAGTCCTCCAGTCAGGAGCAACATTTGCCGGGATTGGGGCGACTGCGGCTTACACAGGCGCGTCCAAAGCTACAGGTTTAATCCAGTGTCAAGTCCACACAGGTCCGGCTCTGAAGGCTTTCGAAGGAATTCTGGACGACTCGAGGGGCTGAAGTCTTTGCCTACAGAGTCACTCTGTGCTGGGACCTTGTATCCATAACTTATCACAAGCTTTCTCTACGTCAAAACAAAACTGCCACAACTAATTCTTTATTAACCTGAGCCTTACGAATATCAGATTCCAACCTTAACACCATGTCCATGGTCATTTTCCCTTAACACAAATCAGTATACAGCTAACTTTCCACAAAATAAGAAAGCATGGCTGGAACCATTCTCTCACATGCATGTGAAGTTAGTGAAATGAGTCTACAACTGGAAGGATCTGAATGATCCCCACCAGGTTTCAACATAAGGATCTCAACCACTAATTTCCAGAAAGGAGGGCGCCTTTCAATCCATATTGTAATAAGAAATTCCAAAACCAATGTAATTTTTGCATCTGATAACCATATAAGCATACTATTACAAATATCATCTTTCCCAGGTGATGTCTGACCAGCACCATTAATAGCCCTTTTAAGTTCAGATGGTGTAAATTCACGCCCAAGCAGGAGCCGGAGCATCCTTTTTTTCTGCAAGCTATGGATTGTTTGCCAAAACCCTTTCTTCATAAGAATCCTCTTACTTAAAGTGGCTGAACTATGTAGACTAACATATGCTTTTTACTAATAAATCTGGTTTTTCAGAGTCAGTAACTGCAACCTTCTCCTCACCACACAAAACCAGTAATGCATCAAGTTTTCTATCTCTTCCCCCCCACCTGGATCTCTTTCCCAATGCTATCACAGTACATTCTCCAATACATTTCCTTTGCCCCTTCTCACTACCTTCTTACTACGGTTTGATACTGGATGAAAGACAAATAGGAGTAACACTACCCAACTTTCCTAAGAGCTTTATTCTGCACCTTCACAGCTCTCTTACATCCATCCATCCACCAGGGAACATCTCTCCTCTTAGTATCTCCCAATGATCTGGGAACTGATTCCTTAGCTATTGAGCTGAGAACAGAGCACAAGGTATGATTGCTCAACTTGGTATCCTCCAAAACCAAATGATCAGGAAATCCACTTTCAGATAAATCATCAAATACATCCCAATTTGCCTTTTTAAAATTCCACCTGGGACTATGAGAACCTTTCCTCTGATATATATCTATTGCCATTGTACAGATAATGGCAAAATGTTCACTCCCCACTGTTGAATCTTTATACACTTCCCACTTGCTATATCGTCAGGTACCAGCATGAAGCTCTATAGCAGTGTTATTAAATAGATTTATCCTTGTACTCCAACCATCATTCAAGCACACTGGGCACTTTCCTTCCAGAAAGTCTTCCACCACCATCCTATCTACATTTGTGTCACTGCAACTCCACATAGTATTATGAGGATTGAAATCCCCACACCATACGACCTTATTTTTCCCATTTCCACCTACACTTTTCAATTTATCAGCTGTTAGCCTTTCACAAAGGATGTAGAAATTTATTATCTGTACTTTATCATTCTTTCCGCAAATTTTAACCACAAATGACTCGTAAAGAAACTCCAATTTCCAAAACGCCATGTGCTATCCTGGTTCCTCAAGGTTTGTCATGCATCTCAAATAGCTTCTGACAACCAAGCCCCACTCCTGGCCTTCACGTGTGGCTTAGCTAACAAGCCCAGGTGAACTGTTTCTACTGACAGGAGAAGGGGCAAAGGTGGGTCACTGACGCATCAAGACAAGCCACTCTGGGCAGATGGGGCTCACCAGCTGTGGTTGGTAGCTCGTCTAGGAGAAGGAAAACTCTAATCTCAGACCTCCGCTGCCTTGCAGCTGTACCCACTCATGAGCAAGGCTCTGGGAGCAAACCCTGAGGAAAAATCTGAAGCTGGAGTCCCTAAGGCAGTCCTACGTTGAGTTCAACGCTGACTGGCAACTCCTGCAACGCCGCTGGTGCCAAAATGTGTCGGTCTCTGCCGTTCCTTTGGCTTCGTCAGCTGAGTGGAGAGGGGGGAGCCTGCTGCACAGGTTTGCTCCACATTCTGTACTGCCCTGTCCTCCATACAGGCTTGAGTATGGTGCAGACAGGTATCTTGTATCTTCAAACTCCATTGAGGTGGTTGGGAGCAGGATTGGCTGTGAAACTGTACCCTATTGGTTGAAGTCAAAGGGAGCAGGATTGGCTGTTGAACTGCGTCCTATTGGTTGAAATCTTGGAGGGAAGGGATTGGTTGTGAAACTGTACCCTATTGGTTGAAGTCTTGGGGAGAAGGATTGACTGTAAATCTGTACCCTATTGGCTGAAGTCTTGCGGAGAAGGATTGACCATAAAACCATAAGACACGGGCGCACAATTAGGCCATTTGGCCCATTGAGTCTACTCCACCATTCAATCATGGCTGATTCTTTTCTCTCACTCCCCAGCCTTCTCCCCATAACCTTTGATGCAGTGTCCAATCAAGAGCCAATCAAACTCTGCCTTAAATACACCAAATGACCTGGCCTCCACAGCTGCCTGCGGTAATAGATTCCACAAATTCACCACCCTCTGGCTAAAGAAATTTCTCCTCATCCCTGTTTTAAGTGGACGCCCCTCTATCCTGAGACAGTGCCCTCTTGTCCTAGACTCCCCCACCATGGGAAATTTCCTTTCTACATCTACTTTGTCTAGATTTCAATGAAATCCCCATTATCCTTCTGAATTCCAGCGAGTACAGATCCAAAGACATCAAACGTTCCTCATATGATAACCCTTTCATTCCTGGAATTATCCTCGTGAACCTCCTCTGAACACTCACCAGTGCCCAGCACACCTTTTCTTAGATGAGGAGCCCAAAACTGTTCACAGTACTCGAGGTGAGGCCTCACCAGTGCCTTATAAAGCCTCAGCATCACATCCCTGCTCTTGTATTCTAGACCTCTTGAAATGAATGCTAACATTGCATTTGCCTTCCTCGCCACCAACTCAATCTGCAAGTTAACCTTTATGGGATTCTGCAAGAGGACTTCCAAGTCCCTCTGCATCTCAGATTTTTGGATTTTCTCCCCGTTTAGAAAATAGACTGCACATTTATTTCCACTACCTAGTGCATGACCAAGCATTTTCCAACGTGGTATTTCATTTGCCACTTTCCTGCCCATTCTCCTAATCTGTCTAACTCCTTCTGCAGCCTTCCTGTTTCCTCAACACTACCTACCTCTCCACCAATCTCCGTATCATCTGCAAACTTGGCAACAAAGCCTCTATTCCATCATCTAAATCATTGATATCAGCCATAAAAAGAAGCGGTCCCAGCACCGACTCCTGCGGAACACCACTAATCACTAGCAGTCAACCAGAAAAGGATCCTTTTATTCCCACTCGCTGCCTCCTGCCTATCAGCCAATGCTCTAACCACACCAGTAACATTCCAGTAATGCCATGGGCTCTTAACTTGGTAAGCAGCCTCATGTGTGGCACCTTGTCAAAGGCCTTCTGAAAGTCCAAATATACAACATCCACTGCATCTCCTTTAATTATCCTACGTGTAATCTCCTCAAAGAATTCCAGCAGGTTCGTCAGGCAGGGTTTTCCCTTAAGGAAACCATGCTGACTTTGTCCTATCTTGTCCTGTGTCACCAAGTACTCCATAACCTCATCCTTAACATTGACTCCAACATCTTCCCAACCACTGAGGTCAGGCTAACCGGTCTGTAGTTTCCTTCCTGCTGCCTTCCTCCTTTCGTAAAGAGTGGAGTGACATTTGCAGTTTTGCAGTCCTCTGGCACCATGCCAGAGTCCAATGATTCTTTGAAAGATCATTACTAAAACCTCCACAATCTCTACCACTACCTCTTTCAGAACCCTAGGGTGCAGTTCATCTGGTCAGGGTGACTCACGTACCTTTACATCATTCAGCTTTTTGAGCGCCTTCTCCTTTGTAATAGTAACTGTATGCTAGTGTCTTCCACAGTGAAATACTGCAAATCTGTACCCTACTGGTTGAAGTCTTGGGGAGAAGGATTGGCTGCAAATCTGTACCCTACTGGCTGAAGTCTTGGGGAGAAGGATTGGCTGCAAATCTGTACCCTACTGGTTGAGGTGTCGAGAGTGGAGGAGATGGCCTGTGGGACTGCTGCCCCCATGAAAGTGAGATTGGGAGAGGGAACTCCTCGTGAGGATTTATTTCCTGGATTGATTCAGCAGTTCAGGAGAATGTCTGAAGAAAAGGTGACAGCTAAAGCAGAAGTCTCAGACAGTAATTACATGCCTGTGAGCAGTTTAATCTAATACTGTTCAAAGGCAAAATCTCAGCCATAATAAATACTTCTGTAATGTGCCTGTCTGAACACTTACTCAACTTTCCCCACTAAAATCTGAAATTAAATCCATTACACATATTTTAATAACAGTTAAAGGGGAATTGCTTCCAAAAATAGTATTCTTACAGTTAGAGAGCTCAGTGGAGCATGGGTCGGTGATTTTGACTGGAATCTGGAGTATTGTAGTGCGAGCCCCAATCCGGTGACTCAGGCACAAAGATTTAGTCTGACAGTAGTGACGGGGTGGAGTCTCCCCAGTAGAGCGACCAAAGCACTGAGGAGAGCCCAAAAGGGACCAGGTATCCTTGCATTAATTCTGAAGGAGAACTCTGCACTTAGAAAGATGAGGGTTCATTAGGGATAGGCAGCATGGTTTTGTGCGTGGGAAAGATTAAAGATCAGCTCTATTTGTACATTGAAACTCAGAGTGAAATATCTCACTAGCGCCAACGGCCAACACAGTCCGGGGATGTGCTGGGGGGTGCCCGCCAATGCCGCCATGCTTCAGATGCCAACATAGCATACCCGCAACTTACTGACCAACTGTACTAACATCTTTGGAATGTGGCAGGAGACTGAAACAGCTGGAGGAAACTTACATGTGGAGAGCATACAACCTCCTTACAGGCAGTAGCGGGAATCGAACTCTAATCGTTGGCACTGTTAAGTGTTATACTAACCGCTACGCTACTATGCTGCCCGGTTATTATGAATTTGATTGTTTTTTGAAGAAATAACCAAGAAGGTTGATGATGACAGGACAGTCGACATGGTCTACATGGACTTCAATAAGGCCTTCGGTAAGGTCCCACATGATAGGCTGCTGTGGATCACATGGGAGTGGTAACAAATTGCATACGCAACTTACTTAATGGCTGCTTCTTGGACTGGAGAGTTTTGCTACGCCACTAAAGACTCTGGCAAATCTCTGCAGATGTACCGGGGAGGCCATTCTAACCGATTGCATCACCGTCTGGCTTCGTATTGGGCAAGACTGCAGAAGACAGTCAACTCAGCCACAGCTCCATCACGGGCGCTCGCCTCCCCACATCGAGGACACCTTCAAAAGGCTTCCCTCGTTAAGGACTTCACTACCCAGGACATGCCCTCTTCTCGTCACAACCAACAGGAAGGAAGTCCAGGAGCCTGCACACCCACACTCACTGATTTAAGAATAGCTTTCCACCTTCTGCCATCAGGTTTCTGAGCAGCTGATGAACACTAACTCACTATTCTGCTCTCTTTTTGCACAAACTATTATTTATTTTTGTAATATGTAGTATATTTTATGTACTGCTCTGTACTGCGGTCACAAAAGAGTGAATTGTGTCAGTGACAACAAACCTGATTCTGATTCCGATGACTAGTGATGTATCTCAGGAGCTGGTGTTGGACCCATTGCTGTTTGTCGTTGACATCAATGGCTTGGATGAGAATGTGTAAGGCTAGGTTAGTAAGTCTGCAGGTGGTGGTGTTATAGACAGTGAAGGTAGTTATTAAGAATCACACCACTGCCTGTAAGGAGTTTGTATGTTCTCCCGGGTGCTCCAGTTTCCCACAGTCCAAAGACGTGCTTGTTGATGGGTTCATTGGTCATTGTAAATTGTCCCCCGATTAGGCTACGATTAAACCAAGGTCTGGTGGACGCCGCAGCTGGAAGGGCCAGAAAGGCTCACTCCGTGCTGTACCTCAATAAATAAAGACTAACACCGTGATCTTAATCGGCTGGATGTGGGCGGAGGAACGGGTTTAATTCGGATAGCTGTGAGGTGTTGTATTTTGGGAAGACAAATCGGTGTAGGACTTTGACACTGAATAGCAAGACCCTAGGGGACGCTGTGGAACAGAGAAGCCTAGGAGTAGACACACATGGTGTTACAGGTAGACAGGTTGGTGAAGAAAGGTTATGGCCTGTGTCAAGCCTCAAGATTCGGGCGAGTCGATTTAGGATGGAGATGAGGAGGAACTGCTTCTCCCACAGGCTGGTGAATCTGTGGAATTCTCTGCCCAATGAAGCAGTGGAGGCTACCTCAGTGAATATATTAAGACGAGGTTGGATAGATTTTTGCATAGTAGGGGAATTAAGGGTTATGGGGAAAAGGCAGGTAGGTGGAGATGAGTCCGTGGTCAGATCAGCCATGATCTTATTGAATGGCAGAGCAGGCTCGACAAGCCAGATGGCCGACTCCTGCTCCTATTACATTCTCATGTCAATGTGAGGATTGATTACAGAAATTGGACGTTGTGTTGCAGCTATACAAGTCACTAGTGAGGCCACGCTTGGTGCAGCTGTCAATAAATCGAGGTTCACGCTATCAGGCCGGAGCGAGTCCAGACGGAATATGAGACGTTGCTCCTCCACCCTGAGCGAGGGAGATGATGGAACGTGGAGCGTGGAGATGATGGAGCGTGGAGGGGAGGTAGAGACAGGTGATCAGTGGAGACACCAGAGGCTGCAGAACTGGGATATTTTAGTTTGACATCGACAGGTTGTGTCAAATAGGCACCACCCAGAAACTTTGATTTCCGGATCCCTAGGCACCTTTTCTAACATCTCTCAACTAAATTATCCCCTCACACACACACACAGGCCCATCAACCACCCCCCAACCCTCTGCACTAATTCACTTTGTTCTGAATCAACACCCTTGGTTAATTCTAAACACAATATATAATTGTGCTGGAAATCCAGAGCAACACACACAACATGCTGGAGGAACTCAGCAGGTCAGACAGCATCTGTGGAGAGGAGTAAACAGTTGATGTTCTGGGGCCGAGACACTTCTTCAGGAACGGAAAGGAAGGGGGAAGATGCCAGGATAGAAAGGTGATGGGAGGGGAAGGAGGACAAGCTGGAACGTGATAGATGAAGCCAGGTGGCTGGGAAAGGTAGAGGGCTGGAGAGGAGGGAATCTGATAGGAGAAAGGGAAGAGGGAGAGGTGATAGGCAGGTAAGAAGAGGTAGAAGGCCAGAGCGAGAAATAGAAGAAGAGGGAAGGGGGAGGAATTTTTTTTATTTATCCGAAGGAGAAATCAATGTTGGGTTAATTTACAGCAGCTGATTAACCCTCCCAGGACATCATTGGGATGTGAGAGGAAACTGGAACACCGGGTGGGGGGTTGTCCACAAGGGGAACATGAAGACTCCACACTGATAGCACGGGCGTTTGGAGTTGATCCTGGGTCCTTGCAGCTGTCCCTAATCCATATGGTCATGCTCCGAGGTTATTGAGGGGAAGATTACTCAGTTGGTGTGTTTGCAAGCACAGAAGCGACCCCCAACTCTGGCATCCTTAACATCACATCATGCCTTCTACTGTTGGGCTCTGCATTCCTGCCCAGACCCTAAGGAGAGGTTGTATGTTCTGTGTAATGTGTTGGATGTTCTGTGTGATGTGTTCCATGTTCTGTGTAATGTGTTCCATGTTCTGTGTGATGTGTTGTATGTTCTGTGTGATGTGTTCCATGTTCTGTGTGATCTATTCCATGTTCTGTGTGATGTGTTGTATGTTCTGTGTAATGTGTTCCATGATCTGTGTGATCTGTTCCATGTTCTGTGTGACGTGTTCCATGTTCTGTGTGACGTGTTAGATGTTCTGTGTGATCTATTCCATGTTCTGTGTGATGTGTTGTATGTTCTGTGTAATGTGTTCCATGTTCTGTGTGACGTGTTCCATGTTCTGTGTAATGTGTTCCATGTTCTGTGTGATGTGTTCCATGTTCTGTATGATGTGTTCCATGCTCTGTGTAATGTGTTCCATGTTCTGTGTGACGTGTTCCAAGTTCTGTGTGATGTGTGCCATGTTCTGTGTGATGTGTGCCATGTTCTGTGTAATATATTGTATGTTCTGTGTAATGTGTGCCATGTTCTGTGTAATGTGTTGGATGTTCTGTGTGATGTGTTGTATCTTCTGTGTGATGTGTTCCATGTTCTGTGTAATGTGTTCCATGTTCTGTGTGATGTGTTGTATGTTCTGTGTGATGTGTTCCATGTTCTGTGTGATGTGTTGTATGTTCTGTGTGATGTGTTCTATGTTCTGTGATGTGTTCCATGTTCTGTGATGTGTCCCATGTTCTGTGTAATGTGCTGTATGTTCTGTGTGACGTGTTCCATGTTCTGTGTGACGTTTTAGATGTTCTGTGTGATCTATTCCATGTTCTGTGTGATGTGTTGTATGTTCTGTGTAATGTGTTCCATGTTCTGTGTGACGTGTTCCATGTTCTGTGTGACGTGTTCCATGTTCTGTGTGACGTGTTCCATGTTCTGTGTGATGTGTTCCATGTTCTGTGTGATGTGTTCCATGTTCTGTATGATGTGTTCCATGTTCTGTGTGACATGTTCCATGTTCTGTGTGATGTGTGCCATGTTCTGTGTGATGTGTTCCATGTTCTGTGTAATGTGTTGTATGTTCTGTGTGATGTGTGCCATGTTCTGTGTGATGTGTTTCATGTTCTGTGATGTGTTCCATGTTCTGTGATGTGTTCCATGTTCTGTGTAATGTGCTGTATGTTCTGTGTGATGTGTTCCATGTTCTGTGTGACGTGTTAGATGTTCTGTGTGATCTATTCCATGTTCTGTGTGATGTGTTGTATGTTCTGTGTAATGTGTTCCATGTTCTGTGTGACGTGTTCCATGTTCTGTATGATGTGTTCCATGCTCTGTGTAATGTGTTCCATGTTCTGTGTGACGTGTTCCATGTTCTGTGTGACGTGTTCCATGTTCTGTGTAATGTGTTGTATGTTCTGTGTGATGTGTTCCATGTTCTGTGTAATGTGTTGTATGTTCTGTGTGATGTGTTTCATGTTCTGTGTGATGTGTTGTATGTTCTGTGTAATGTGTTGTATGTTCTGTGTAATGTGTTCCATGTTCTGTGTAATGTGTTGTATGTTCTGTGTAATGTGTGCCATGTTCTGTGTGATGTGTGCCATGTTCTGTGTGATGTGTGTCATGTTCTGTGTGATATGTGCCATGTTGAGTGATGTGTTCCATGTTCTGTGTGATGTGTTCCATGTTCTGTGTGATGTGTTGTATGTTCTGTGTGATGTGTTCCATGTTCTGTGTGATGTGTTGTATGTTCTGTGTGATGTGTTCCATGTTCTGTGTAATGTATTGTATGTTCTGTGTGATGTGTTCCATGTTCTGTGTGATGTGTTCCATGTTCTGTGTAATGTATTGTATGTTCTGTGTGATGTGTTCCATGTTCTGTGTGATGTGTTCCATGTTCTGTGTAATGTATTGTATGTTCTGTGTGATGTGTTCCATGTTCTGTGTAATGTATTGTATGTTCTGTGTGATGTGTTCCATGTTCTGTGTGATGTGTTCCATGTTCTGTGTAATGTATTGTATGTTCTGTGTGATGTGTTCCATGTTCTGTGTGATGTGTTCCATGTTCTGTGTAATGTATTGTATGTTCTGTGTGATATGTTCCATGTTCTGTGTGATGTGTTCCATGTTCTGTGTGATGTGTTCCATGTTCTGTGTAATGTATTGTATGTTCTGTGTGATGTGTTCCATGTTCTGTGTGACGTGTTAGATGTTCTGTGTGATCTATTCCATGTTCTGTGTGATGTGTTGTATGTTCTGTGTGATGTGTTCCATGTTCTGTGTAATGTATTGTATGTTCTGTGTGATATGTTCCATGTTCTGTGTGATATGTTCCATGTTCTGTGTGATGTGTTACATGCTCTGTGTAATGTGTTCCATGATCTGTGTGACGTGTTCCATGTTCTGTGTGACGTGTGCCATGTTCTGTGTGATGTGTGCCATGTTCTGTGTGATGTGTTCCATGTTCTGTGTAATGTGTTGTATGTTCTGTGTGATGTGTGCCATGTTCTGTGTGATGTGTTCCATGTTCTGTGTAATGTGTTGTATGTTCTGTTTGATGTGTGGCATGTTCTGTGTGATGTGTTCCATGTTCTGTGTGACGTGTTCCATGTTCTGTGTGACGTGTTAGATGTTCTGTGTGCTCTATTCCATGTTCTGTGTGATGTGTTTCATGTTCTGTGTGATTTGTTTCATGTTCTGTGATGTGTTCCATGTTCTGTGATGTGTTCCATGTTCTGTGATGTGTTCCATGTTCTGTGTAATGTGCTGTATGTTCTGTGTGACGTGTTCCATGTTCTGTGTGACGTGTTAGATGTTCTGTGTGATCTATTCCATGTTCTGTGTGATGTGTTGTATGTTCTGTGTGACGTGTTCCATGTTCTGTGTAATGTGTTCCATGTTCTGTGTGATGTGTTCCATGTTCTGTATGATGTGTTCCATGCTCTGTGTAATGTGTTCCATTTTCTGTGTGACGTGTTCCATGTTCTGTGTAATGTATTGTATGTTCTGTGTGATGTGTTCCATGTTCTGTGTGATGTGTTCCATGTTCTGTGTAATGTATTGTATGTTCTGTGTGATGTGTTCCATGTTCTGTGTGATGTGTTCCATGTTCTGTGTAATGTATTGTATGTTCTGTGTGATATGTTCCATGTTCTGTGTGATGTGTTCCATGTTCTGTGTGATGTGTTCCATGTTCTGTGTGATGTGTTCCATGTTCTGTGTAATGTATTGTATGTTCTGTGTGATATGTTCCATGTTCTGTGTGATGTGTTCCATGTTCTGTGTGATGTGTTCCATGTTCTGTGTAATGTATTGTATGTTCTGTGTGATATGTTCCATGTTCTGTGTGATGTGTTACATGTTCTGTGTAATGTATTGTATGTTCTGTGTGATGTGTTCCATGTTCTGTGTGATGTGTTCCATGTTCTGTGTGATGTGTTCCATGTTCTGTGTGACGTGTTCCATGTTCTGTGCAATGTGCTCTACGTTCGGTGTAATATGTTCTATGTTTTGAGTCTCTCAACTCCTTTAATTCCTCCTGCCTTTAAAATCTGTCTGTGAGTGAACTTTTACCCATCTGCCCGTACGTCTGAGCACTTGCCTCAGGGCCAGCTGCTTCAGCAGTCCTATGGAATGGGTGAGTCCCGAATGCGACAGTAAAGGAGAGATAAATGGAAGCCGTCGCTTTCGTTGCTGCATCCACTCGGATATCCAACAGCCTGACAATGCTCCCTGCGCTGGCTCTCACATGAACAACTGAGATGGCTGCAATCTTCAAGATTAAATGTTCCATAGCAAATGACAATCCCTTCAGGAGGCACGGATGAGCGTCTCTCAGATAAATAGTTTTGAGAGTGAGCTTCCTGGGCAGTCAGGTTGGAACCATTTGATGTAAACAGTTTCTCATTTTTAATTTGTGCATCTATTTTTACAGCTGTTAATTCCTCCTTGCCCCGGGGGCAACTGGTGCTGCAAATCGGGGTTGAGAGCTTGCCTCCTTGTCTCTGGCTCGCTAATCAGTGGCTGACACTATGAGTCAGAAGAATGTAACTTCCAGACATGGCAAAGCACTTTGCATGAAAAGAAATCCATTTCGGACGTCGGATCATGAATTCTTAGTGGTAGTGCTGGAGGGGGAAATACTGAGCAGGAGCTCGGAATAGCTTCTCCTCCCCCCTTCCCCGGGTGATCTCTGTACAGCTGGGGGAGGAGAGAGTGGGGGAGAGAGGGAGAGTGGGAGAGAAGAGGGAGGAGAGAGGGGAGAGAGGGGGAGAGGAGAGAGAGGGAGAGGAGAGAGTGGGGAGAGAGGGAGAGAGGACAGAAAGGGAGAGGAGAGGGAGGAGAGAGGAGAGGGAGGGAGAGAGAGGGAGAGTGGGAGAGAAGAGGGAGGAGAGAGAGGGAGAGGAGAGAGTGGGGAAAGAGGGAGAGGAGAGGGAGGAGAGAGGGAGAGAGGAGAGGGAGGGAGAGGGGAGGGGGAGAGGAGAGAGAGGGAGTGGAGGGAGGAGAGAGAGGGGGTGAGAGGAGAGAGAGGGAGAGGAGCAGGAGGAGGGGGAGATGAGAGAGAGAAAAAGAGGGAGGAGAGAGGGGGAGAAGAGAGAGTGGGAGAGAAGAGAGAGGAGAGAGTGGGAGAGAAGAGAGAGGAGAGAGAGGGAGGAGCGGGAGAGGAGAGAGAGAAAGAGAAAGAGAGGGAGAGAGAGAGAAAGAGGGAGAGTGAGTGTGAATGAGTACATGTGTGTCTTTGTGTGTAGGTGTGCATGGAACCATGATGCAGCCATTACAAAGACTTGATTGAGAGACGGTACATAATGGTCCAGGGTTTCGATGATTTAGGAACAATGGAGAGGGAGGTAAAAGTTCAGGGGGTGGGGGAGGTGGAGTTACAGTGCTAATCAGGGACAATATCACAGCTGCAATTAGAGCCGACATAATGGAGGGCTTGTTCACTGAATCTATTGGGGTAGAACTCTAAAATAGGAAGAGTGCATTCACTCTGATGGGGTGGTACTACAAACCCCCCGCAATAGCCCCCAGGACACTGAGGAACAGATGCACAGACAGATTAAGGAAAGGTGTAGAAACAATAGGGTTGCTGTCATGGAGAACTTCAACTTTCCTATATACACTGGACCTTCTGAGTGTAAAGGGTTTAGAGGGGGCAGAATTTGATAGGTGCATCCAGGAGGGTTTCTTAAATCAATGTGTAGATACTCTAACAAGAGGAGGGGTTGTACTGGGGAGAGTTGGGTAATGAGCCTGGCCAGGTGAACAACAATTCAGCCGGTGAGCAGTTAGGGACCATTGACCACAACTTGTTAAGTTTTAAAGGAGCTATAGATAAAGATAAGAATGGACCTTGCAGGAGAGTATTAAATTGGAACAAGGCAAATTATGAGAGTGTTAGGCAGGGACTGGAGAGAGTTAATTGTGAACAGTTGTTCTGGGGCAAGCCCACATCTGACATGTGGAGGCTGTGTAAAGACTAACTGCACAGAGTACAGGACAGGTATGTCCCTGTCAGAAGGAAGGACAGGGATGGTAAGGTAAGAGAACCTTGGATGTTGAGAGAGGAGATGAAGTTAGTCAAGAAGAGAAAGAAAAAGTGTGTAAAGCGTAGGGAGCTAAAATCAAACAGAGCCTTTGAGGATAATTTTTTTTTTAAAAGCCAGAAAAGAACTCAAAAAGGGAATTAGGAAAGCGAAGAGGGGGCCACATGAAAAGTCTTTGACAAGTAAGATTAAGAAGAATCCCAAGGCAAACATCAGGAGCAAAAGGATAACTAGGGAGTGGGTGGGACCACTCAAGGATAAAGGGTGGAAAATTGCTTGTATGCAGAGAATATGAGGTTTTCAATGAGTACTTTATATCAGTGTTTACCAAGGAGAAGGACGTGGAGGATAGGGAGATCAGTGCCGAGTGTATTGATATGCTAGAGCATTTCAAAGTAAAGGAGAAGGTAGTGCTAGGTGGATGAGTCCAGGGAGCCTGATGGGATACACCCCAGTTATTGAGCGAGGCTAGTGAAGAGATTGCTGGGGCGTTAGTCAGTATCTTTGTGTCCTCTCTAGCCGTGAGTGAGGCCGTGGAGGACTGGTGGTAGTTAATCGTACTCCATTTTTTAAGAAGAGAATCAGGGATGTGGATAAATGATCTGGAAGAAAACGCTGAAGAGTGGATTCGTAAGTTTGCAGATGATACAAAGACTGGTGGTGTTGTGGACAGCACAGAAGACTGGTAAAGAATACAGTGGGCTATAGATCAGTTGCAGATATGGGTGGAGGAATGGCAGATGGATTTTAACCCAGATCTGAAGTATTGCAAGTCAAATGTAAAGTGATAGTTTACCGTTAAGGGCGAGAGCCTAAATGGCGTAGGTGATCAGAAGGATCTTGGGGTCAAGTTCACAGCTCCCTGAATGTGGCGGAACAGGTTGATAGGGTGGTTAAGAAGGCACATGGCATGCTTGTGTGTGAGAGAGAGAGAGAGTGTGTGTGTGTGTGTGTGTGTGAGTGTGTGTGAGAGTGTGTGTGTGTGTGTGTGAGTGTGTGTGTGAGAGTGTGAGTGTGAGTGTGTGTGTGTGTGAGTGTGAGTGTGTGTGTGTGTGTGTGAGTGTGTGTGTGAGTGTGTGTGTGTGAGAGAGAGAGTGTGTGTGTGTGTGTAAGAGAGAGTGTGTGTGAGTGTGTGAGAGTGTGTGTGTGAGAGTGTGTGTGAGAGTGTGTGTGTGAGTGAGTGTGTGTGTGTGTGTGTGAGTGTGTGTGTGTGAGAGAGAGTGTGTGTGTGTGTGTAAGAGAGAGTGAGTGTGTGTGTGAGAGTGTGTGTGTGAGTGTGTGTGTGTGTGAGAGAGAGAGAGTGTGTGTGTGTGTAAGAGAGAGAGAAAGTGTGTGTGAGTGTGTGAGAGTGTGTGTGTGAGTGTGTGTGTGAGTGAGTGTGTGTGTGAGAGTGTGTGTGAGTGTGTGTGTGAGTGTGTGTGTGAGAGTGTGTGTGAGTGTGTGAGTGTGTGTGTGTGAGAGAGAGAGAGTGTGTGTGTGTGTAAGAGAGAGAGAAAGTGTGTGTGAGTGTGTGAGAGTGTGTGTGTGAGTGTGTGTGTGAGTGAGTGTGTGTGTGTGTGAGTGTGTGTGTGAGTGTGTGTGTGTGTGTGAGTGTGTGTGTGTGTGTGTGTGTGTGTCTGTGTGGATGTATATGTTTGTATATGTACATGTATACCAAGCGGTCTGTGTCACCACCCTCCTTTATGGCTGTGAAGCTCGGGTAACCTACAGCCGTCACATCAAGTCCTTGGAGCGCTTCCACATAAGCTGCCTCCAGCGCATCCTGGGAATTACCTGGCGTGAGCGGGTGCCTCACACTGAAATACTTGTAAAGACCAACTGCAGAAGTATTGAGGCCATGATCACCCAGCGTCAGCTGCAGTGGCTGGGGCACGTGATAAGGATGCCCCCATGCCGGCTACCCGAGTGGGTAGAGTGTTATACGGCCAGCTACATCATGGTCGATACTCAGCTGGAGAGCTGAAGAAGCACTATAAGGATCAGATGAAGAATGCTTTAAGAAAGTGCAAGATCAGACCTGAGGACCTGGAGGATGTTGCTGCTGACCGTAACACTTGGCGACAGCTGTGTAGGGACGGGGTTCATATTCTGGAGATGGAAAGGACAACCAGAAGACAGCAGAAGAGAGCCAGGAGAAATGCAGCCATGGTTGCCATCACGACCACCACTACCACATATACATGTCCCACCTGCAATAGACCTTGTGGGTCCAGGATAGGACTGTATAGTCTTCAAAGATCTCACCGTTAAAGGAGTGGGCATTGTCATCGGGTTCCGATGGACAACCGAAAAAGAAGAAGGATATGTTTGTGCATCTGTATGGGTGTGTGTGTTTGTCTGTCCATGTCAATATGCGCGTGTGCATGTGCGTGGAACGTGTCTGGTGCAAGATCAGACTGTGAGGAGAAGAGTCCTTTTTATCACACTACGGAACCGTTCTACAGTTTAATCTTGCAACAGCTGACCTTGAGCCTGGCAGTATGTGCTGTTGGGCTTTTGTACCTTCTGCCTGATGGGGGAGGGAAGAGGGGAGAACGTCTGGGGTCACTGATGATGCTGACTGTTTTGCTGAGGCAGCGAGAAGTGCAGAGGAAGTCCCTGGAGGGGAGGTTGGCTCCTGTGATGTGCTGAGCTGTGCCCACAACTCTCTGTAGTCTCTTGTGGTCCCGGGCATAGCAGTGACTGACCAGGCTAACAGGATGTTACCAGGGCTGGAAAGTTCAAAAGCTGAGGAGAGACTGTCTCGAGCAGAGATGTTTTCTGGATTAGAGTGGGGGCCTGAGACAAGGGTCTGAATTGTCTAGGGGACAATTGTTTAGAATTTATGGGAATCCCAGACAGGGTGGGACGGAAGAATCGGGACAGGTGGGCTTAGAGACATGGTCACACTTTTGCTTTCGATCCTGATGATGATGGGAGTTTGGGACCAGTGCCTCAGAGGGCAATAGGGACATCTACAGACCGTGGAAGAATCAGAAAGGGAGCTAGCTCAGGCACATGAGCCAAACAGCTTTGTACAGCATAGCGAAAGATATTTCTCTCTGTGAAAGGGGTGCAGAAGAGGGTTCACCAAGATGCTGCCTTAATCCAAGATCAGACAGACTGGATTATTTTCTCTGGAGTGGCAGAAGCTGAAGGGAGACCTGACTGAATTTTATAAATTTATAACAGGCGTAGATTCAGTACCAAGTCAGTATCTTTCCCAAGGGTAAAAGAGTTTAATAATTGGGCCTACGTTTAATGTGAGAGGAGGAAGGTTCAGAGGAGTAAGTTTTTTCACACAGAGTTGAAGGTGGCCTGGGGTGATGGTCAACGTCAAAGTAAAGTTCTTATCAAAATATGTATTTACTATGTCGCCACATACTAACTTAAGATTCATTTTCTTGCAAACATATACAGGAAAATAAATAAATACAAATAGAATTTGTGAAGAACTACATACATAAAACAGACAGATATGATAGAGGCATTTAAGAGGCTCTTGGTTAGTAACGTGAATGAGCAGAGAGTGGACCATGTGCACGTAGAAAGGATTAGTTTAATTAGTCCAGTACAACATTGTGGGCTGAAGGGCCTGTTCCTGTTCTGTACTGGGCTCTGTTCTGTCTTCTATAATTTGCTTATTAAGTGGGCCCAGGTGGAGTTTTATGGCAATCGAACAGCTTGTATTGCTGCTGGCTTTACATCTTCACATTTACTTTATTAATTGAATTAATATTCCCAGTCGCTGTTGAGGGATTTGAACTCGCATCACTGGATGAGTCAGCCAAGCCCTCGAATTGTTATCGGTAATTCAATGGCTGTGCACGTCGCACAATGAAGAGAGGCCCTGGTGCACCTCTATACGATTCATTCCATCGAGTGATCGGTTTGCAAACAACTCTTGTTGGTACCGTGTCCAGTGCTCCTGATACGGCCTCCTCTACCTTGGTGAGACCTGTCGCAAATTGGGGGACTGATTTTTTTTTTTCCGAGCATCTCTGCTCCATCCGCCAGAAGTGGGATGTCCCGGTGGCCAAACCTTTTAATTCCGATTTTCATTCCTGATCTGATATATCAGTCCACCCTCAGGGTGGAGGAGCTATGAGTTATATTGTGTCTGGGTAGCCTCCAACCTGATGGCATGAACATCAATTTCTACTTCCATTAAAAAAATTTCCCTCCCCCTGCCCTATTCTTCTATTCTTCACTCTGGCCTCTTCTCTTTTCACCTGCTTATCTCCTACCCCTGGGTCCCCTCCTCCTTCCCTTTCCCCTATGGTCCAATCCCCTCCCCTATCAGATTCCTTCCACTCCAGCCCTTGACCTTTCCCACCTATCTGGCTTCACCTGTCACCTTCATTCCTTCCCCTCCCGCCACCTTTTTATTCTGGCATCTTCCCCCTTATTTTCTAGTCCTGAAGAAGGGTTTTGGCTTGAAACATCAGCTGATTAGTTATTTCCACAGATGCCACCAGACCTGCTGAGTTCCACCAGCATTTTGTGAATGCTGGTTTGGATCTCCCGCATCTGCAGACTTTCTTGTGTTTATGTCTTGTTGGCAATACTTACCTAGGAACTGGATTATACAGCGGTCCCATATAATCCACGAAGTCATAGACCCTTCAGCCCATCAAGTTCGTGTCAGATGCTTGAAGAAACGAGCAACACACACACAAAATGCTGGAGGAACTCGTCGAGGTCAGGCAGAATTTACAGAGGGGAATAAACACTCGGTGTTTCTGACCGGGTCCTTAATCGGGATTGAATATGAATGGGGAAGAAGCCAGGATAAGAAGGGGGAAGGGGGGAGGAGTCCAAACTAGCTGGTGATAGGCAAAGTCAGATGTGGGGTAGGTGGGGAATGAAGTGAGAAGCTGGGAGGTGATAGATGGAAATGGTAAAGGGCTGAAGAAGAAGGGATCTGATAGGAGAGGTGGGTGGACAATTCAATCCATAGTCCCCTGATAAAGGTAACACAAGTAGATAAGGAGGTAAAGAAGGTGTATGACAGACTTGGAAAAAAAGTACAGTTGATGTTTTAGCCCAAAACGCCAACTGTACTTTGTGTGTGTGTGTGAGTGTGTGTGTGAGATTTGCTCGGATTTCCAGCATCTGCAGATCTTCTCTCGTTTGTGCGTGACGGACTTGTCTTCATTGTTGAGTATAAAAGTCGGGAAGTCACGCTGCAGCTGCATAAATCTTTGGTTAGACCACATTTGGATTTTCTGGGTGCCCCAATAAAGGAAGATTGTGGAGGCTGCGGACGATGCTCACCAGGATGTTGCCTGGATTGGAGAGTACCACTGGAATGGAACGCTTGAATTGTTTTCCCTGAAACATCGGCGTTCATGGGGCAACCCAACAGAAATAAGTAAAATTACAAGAGGCTTAGATGGGGTAAATAATCAGATGCTTTCCCAGGGCAGAAATGTTCAATACTAGAGAGAATACTGTACTGTGCAAAAGTCTTAGGTATATATATATATATATATATATATATATATATTTCTAGTTTTAATGTATTTATGTATTATGTAATAATTTTATGTATTGCACTGTACTGCCACCACAGAGGAAAAACTCATTTCATGACACATGTGAGTGATGATAAACCTGATTCTGATACGGGTCTCTATTGTGGACTGAGAGTGGGAAGGGGACAGAGAGAGGGGAATCATGGTTGGGAAAAGGGGAAGGGAGAGGTGAGGAAGCGGGAAGCACCAGAGAGACATTCTGTAAAGATTAATAAACCAATTGTTTGCAATCAAATAATCTTGCCTGGCATCTCAGGGCTGGGTGTGTCTGCACCCGCACCACCCCCCCCCCCTGTCCCTGGCACTCCTTCTCTGCCATCTGTCCCACACCACTCCCGTGGCACTCCACCTTCACCTTAGCTCCCGCCACATTTCAAAAACTGGCTCTCTACTCAATGTTGATAAATACAATACTGCGGAAAAATCTGAAGCACCCGAGGTATACAGCATAAGATTTTTGCACAGTACCGTAGGTTTAAGGTGAAAGGGGTAAGTTTAAAGGAGATATGTGGGGCAAGTTGGCATTTACATAGTGTGGTGGGCGCCTGGATCAAGCTGCCGGGGAGGTGGTGGAAGAAGGTATGATAGCAGTGTTTAGATTTTATTCCATATCTGTACTTTAACCTCTAACTTTATTTTTATTTAATTCTTTATTCTTTATAGTTGTCAAACACTGTTGTCTTTCTTATTTCATGTCATGCCCTGACCAACACACGGAGCAAATTCCTAATACCCAAGACCTTAAGAAATAGGAGCAGAATTAGGCCATTTGGCCCATCGAATCTGTTCTGCCATTTCACCGTGGCTGATCCATCAGCCCCAAACTCCTGCCTCCTCCCCATATCCCTTCGTGCCCTGACCAATCAAACTCTGCCTTAAATGTACCCAATGACTTGGCCTCCACAGCCACCGGTGGCAACAAAGTCCACAGACTGACCACTCTTGGGGTAAAGAAATTCCTCCCCATCTCCAGTTTTAAAAAGGCGCCCCTCTATTCTGCAGCTGGGTTCTCTGTTCTTGGACTCCCGCAGTGCATGGCTGACTTGATTTGTCGCAAATGATGCACTTCACTGTGTGTTTTGATGTTTCAATGCACGAGAGACAAAGCTCATCTTTCATCTTTAATCTGAGCAGGCAGAGAATGGAGTGATATAGACAGAGTAAAGGCATTACGATTAGTTAGATTGGCATCATGGTCAGCACAGACATAGTGGGCCAAATGGCCTGCCTTAGTACTGTACTGTACTGTTCTACATTTCTATGTTGCAGTGAAATTAGGATAAATGATAGTTACTGAGGCAACAGACTCAAAGACATGACTTAATGGTATTATTTAAATGTTTTAAAAAGTTTGAAAAGAGTTTAAGCAACTTAAACTCCTCTGACCCCAAAAATGAATATACCACTAGCTTTTGAATATTACCACTATTAATAAAAGCCAACATGACTGCCACTGATTTTTCTGTCTTACCCGCAACTTGTCATTTGAAATTCGAGGAACAGCAAATGCTGGAGATCTGAGCTAAAAAGAGCAAGTGCTGGAAATACTCAAGAGGTCAGGCAGCATCTGTGGAGAGAGAATCTATTAACATTTCAGGGACCCTTCATTAGAAATGGGGAAAGAGAGCAAAGCAGTTCGTTCTCAGTGGCAGAGGTGTTGAGGGAGGGAAGGGGCAGGAATATCCCCTGATAGGGTGAGTCGAAGTAACTTACCGGGGAAGTTAAGTGTCAGAATTCCCTGTGCAGTGCGTTGCTAGTGGTGATGTAGCGGAACGTGACTCTATTCATGAACAAAGAAAGAGTGAGCCAAAGCAATAGCAAAGTCCGCACAAGATTTGCATTTGGAGTGCTGGGATCATTCTTGGGCCCTGTATCATCATGATAGCGTAGCGGTCAGTGCGACACTATTACAGCTCGGAGTTCAACTCCAGCGCCGCCTGTGAGGAGTCCGTATGTTCGTTCTCCCTGTGAACGCACAGGTTTCCTCCCATTGCTCAAAGACTTCCTGGTTAGTAGGATTAATTGGTCATTGTAATTGGTCCTGCGATTAGGTTAGTGTTAACCAGCTGGGTTGCTGGGCCTGTTCCATGCTGTGTCTCTAATCAAACAAATCAATAACCAACTAACTAACCAAATAAGTGGAATGAGCATTGGAGAGGGCCACGAGAATTATCCCAGGAATAAAAGGGTTAACAGACAAAGAGTGGTTGCTGCCTGAACTCACTGGAGTTTAGAAGGATGAGAGGAAATCACGTTACAACCTCCTGGGTACTGAAAGAGCTGGATAGAGTGGACCTGTAGAGGACGTCTCCAGATTCGGGAGAGTTTAGGACCAAGGGCACGGCCTCAGAATAAAGGGTCGTCCCTTTAAACAGAGGTGAGGAGGAATTTTCTTTAGCCGGAGGGTAGCGAGACTGTGAAGTTCATTGCCACAGACGGCTGTGCGAGGCAAGTCATTTAAGGTAGAAATTGATAGGTAAGGGGGTTAAATGTTACAGGGAGAATGGTGTTGGGGAAAAAAATCAGCCGCCATTGAATGGTTCGGGCAGAGTCGATGGGCTGAATGGCCTAATTCTGCTCCGCTATCTTGTAGTCCCTTTTAATTTCTAGTCCCTGCTGCTGGGTTTTCCTCCAGATTTGATAAGAGTGAAAAACACAGGGCGTGGGATGCGTTTGATGCTGCAGTTGCCATCGGAAACGCACTCTGCTGGTTCTGAGTTCATCGCCTGTGTCCAACAGTCGAGATTAAAAGATTAGCTTTACTTATCGCTTGTTCGTTGAACCATCGAGAAATAGTCATCTCTATCAATGATCTGGATGATAATGTGGTAATGTGGATGATAAGAGGCCAGCACCACTGCTCAGTACTAGAGGACATGGCTTTAAGGTAAGGGGAGGGAAGTTCAAGGGGGATATTAGAGGAAGGTTCTTTACTCGGAGAGTGGTTGGTGCGTGGAATGCACTGCCTGAGTCAGTGGTGGAGGCAGATACACTAGTGAAGTTTAAGAGACAGGTATATGGAGGAATTTAAGGTGGGGGGTTATATGGGAGGCAGGGTTTGAGGGTCAGCACAACATTGTGGGCCGAAGGGCCTGTAATGTGCTGTACTATTCTATGTCCTATGTAAACCGAATCAGCAAATTTGCAGATGACATCGAGATCGGGGTGTAGTGAACAGCGAGGAAGGCTATGAAAGCTTGCAGCTGGATCCGGATCAGACAGAAAAAAGGGCTGGAAAATGGCAGATGGAATTCCATGCAGCTGAGTGTAAGGTGTTGCAATTTGGAAGGGCAGACCGGGGAGGATTTACGCAGTGAAGGGAGGGAACCGAGGAGTGTGGTAGGACAGATGGATCAGCAAATACAGATCCATGGTTCCTTGAAAATGGTGTCACAGTTAAATAGAGTCGTAAAGAAAGCTTTTGGCACATTGGCCTCTTGTGCCAAGATGAGACCATCCTCAGGGTGGAAGAGCAACATCTTATATTCCCTCTGGGTAGCCTCCAACCCAAATGGCATGAATATCGATTTCTCCTTACAGGTAAAACATTCCCTCACCTTCTCCTTTTCTATTTCCCACTCTGGTCTTTTACCTCTTCTCAACAGCCTATCACTTCCCCCTCTTTCCCTTTCTCGTATGATCCACTCTCCTCTCCTATCAGGTTCCTTCTTCTCTAGCCTTTGACCTTTCCCACCCACTTAGCTTCACCTATCAGCTCCCAGCTAGCCTCCTTCCCCTCCCCCCCTCCTTTTTATTGCGCTGTCTTCGCTCGGCCTGAAATGTCGACTGTTTATTCATTTCCACAGACCCCGCTGAGTTCCTCCAGCATTTCGTGTGTGTTGCTTTGGATTTCCACTGTCTGCAGATGGGATGATGGGACAGGAGATGGGATGTTATGTTGAAGTTGTATAAGACATTGGTGAGGCCTAAAGGCTGACTTATACTTCTGCGTAGGCTCTATGCCGTAGCCTATGCCGTTGTGAGCATTTATACTTGTGAGTGGGTGTGTCTGCCTCGTTCCGCAATTCACTGCCAAAGTGCCAGTTGGCGCTGGGGTTTCGATGCCACTGTGTTGAATTTCTTTGTGTACTTCACACAATGGCGACTGAAACTGAGCGCACCATGTTGGAGTTGGAGCTAATAAATGTCGAACGAGAATTACTTTTATTCAATTTTACTGCAACGCAGAAAAGAGAGAAGACGCCGGAGGAGGTGGTGTGTGTCGCCATTGAACGGATTGAGGCAGGAGGAGGGTGAATTTTCTGTGCTTGTCCGGCCACTGAGAGACATGGACGAGGAAATGCGTTTCAAATATTTTCAGGTGTTCGCAGGTAGATTTGACAACTCACGTTCATTTCTCTTAATTTGAAAATGGCGGAGAAGAAGAAGCGACAGGAAACACGATGCTACCAAGCGGACCAGTCGCAGTTGTTGCGGTCTGCGTCGCCGCAACACGAAGTTACATTTTTGGGGAGGTGCGCATCAGGCTACGGTGTACCTACGGCGTAGATTCGACGCAGAAGTATAAATTGGCCTTAATTTGGAGCATTGTGTGCAGTTTTGGACACCCACAGGAAAGGTGTCAATATAATTGAAAGAGTGAAGAGAAAGTTTACAATAATGTTGCCCAGACTTGAGGACCTGAGTTAGCAGGAAAGGTTGGATAGGTTAGGACTTTATTCCCTGGAGCAGAGGAGAATGAGGAGAGATTTAATAGAGATATACAAAATTATGAGGGGTATAGATAGGGTAAATGCAAGCAGGCCTTTTCCACTGAGGTTGGGTGAGACTAGAACTAGAGGTCATGGTTTAAGGGTGAAAGGTGAAATGTTTCAGGGGATTATGAGGGGGAGCTTCTGATGCACCATCAATAACTCTCGGAGACGTGAGGCGAGATATAGGCTTTTATTCGCTGGAAGAGAGCAGTCAGCAGCAAGAGATCACCACACGACATCCTGGAGCCTGAGGGAGGAGCAGTGCCTCCAATCGCCTTTATACAGGGGTCTGTGGGAGGAGCCACGGGAGCAGTCAGCGGGGGGCATGTCCAGACAGGTATATGTAGTTCACCACAGCTTCTTCACTCAGAGGGTGGCATAAGTGTGAAACGAGCTCCAGTGGAACTAGAGGATGTGAGTGCGATTTCAACTTTTTGGAGAAATTTGGATAGGTACATGGATGGGAGAGTTATGGAGGGCTATGGTCCCATTCATGGCAATGGGACTAAGCAGAATAATAGTTCAGCATGGACTAGTTGGGCCAAAGGGCCTATTGTAATACTCTATGACTCTACGTGTTATTTGTGCCAATGACAAATACAGTCCAAAGACACGCCTTACTGTGCCGCCCATTTCAGTTAAACACCTTGCCCCAGCAGTAAACACTGCCATTTGCCCCGGTAGTCAATTCCGCCAGAGTCTTTAATACTGAGACCTCTGTGATGGCAACGGCTTTGACTGGCTGGTATGGGTGTTTAAACTGTACCTCGTTGGAGTTTATCAGTGGAGAGAGACATAATTATCACTTATCAGCTTCAGACTGAAAGTTACATAAATCATAGAGATTAAAACAGTATAGCACAAGATCAGGCCCTTTGACCCATAATGGCTGTGCTAAACATGATGCCTAATTAAATTAAATCCCTTCTGCCTCCACATTATCCATACCCTATCCATACCACATTATCCATATCCATATCTGTGTGTATATCTAATGGCTTCTTAAATTCCCCTTTCATATCTGCTTTCACCACCACCCCAGCCAGCACATTCCAGGAGCCACCTACCACTCTGTGTGAAATATATACACTTTCCGCACATCTCCCTTCAACTTAAATGCCTGCCCTCTAGTACTTGACATGTCTACCCTGAGGAGAAGATTCTGACTGCCAATGCTTCTCTGAGGTCTTGCCCTCTGCCTCCACAGCTCCAGTGAAAACAACCAAAGTTTGCCCAACCACTCGTTGTAGCTCTGATTCAGACTGCATCCTGGCGAATCTCTTCCGCACCCTCTCCACTGGCTCAGCGTTCTTCCCATAAGCGGCGGTGCCCAGAACTGCACACCGTACCCCAAGTGTGTCCTCAGCAAAGTTCTATACCGCTGCCACACGCCTTCCTGGCACTCTTGCTCTCCGGATGAAAGCAAGCCCGCCAAATGCCTGCTTTAGTACCGTATCTGCCCGCGTGGCCTTGTGGCGTCTTCTCACAGGACAGTGGAGCCGCCGCAGAGCACCGCAAGAGGTGACCCTGGGAGGGAGCAGGGAGAGGGGTGCCGATGAACGATCGTGGCTCATAACGCCGACTGCTTATTCCCCTCCAGACACGCTGCCTGACCTGCCGGTTTCCTCGGGCGTTCTTGTGTGTGCGTCGCTCAACGTCTCCAGCATCTGCAGGATCTTTTGTGCTTAAAACAAAGAAGCTGCAAAGGGTTGCAAGCTCTGCCAGCGCTATCGTGGTCACTTGCCAAAATCAGAATCAGGTTTATTATCACTGACAAACCGTATCTTGTGAAATTTGTTGTTTCGTGGCAGCAGTACAGTACCATCCATTAAAAAAATTACAATGGAGAACAAATTTTTTTGGAAGTGCTGTTTCCTCGGGGTTTTTTTTGTTTTTGATAGACGGCTTGAAGCCGAACACAAATTTAATTTTAGACCACTTGTATCATGTAGGAATTTAGAGAAACAAGAAATTAACTTTTATTGAATATAAATTAGCATAACAGTGCTAATGCTTTGCAAAAGTTCAACTAAGCTAAAAATGTTTTGTTGACGATTTTCATTCATACTCAGTGTCCGAGGGTTCTCACTTAAGTGTCCAACAATAATCAGCCAGCATTAATGGATTCCAGTCGCCCTGAAACTGTTTCTCCATGACCGCAATGTCCTGGTGAAACCTGTCACCGTGCTCGTCACTGACAGCGCCAAGATTTGCAGGAAGGAAGTCGAAATGGGAATGCAGAAAATGAATCTTTAGTGACATGTTGCACCTCATGGTTTTGTGTGCAGTTGTCAACCAGCTGCATGTAGTTCAACAATAAGACCGTAAGATATAGGAGCAGAATTAGGCCATTTGGCCCATCAAATCTGCTCCGCCATTTCATCATGGCTGATCCAAGTTTCCTCTCGGACACAATTTCCTGCCTTTTCCCCGTATCCCTTCATGCCCTGACCAATCGAGAATTTATCAACCTCTGCTTTAAATATACCCAATGACTTTGCCTCCACAGTCACCTGTGGCAATGAATTCCACAGATTCACCACTCTCTGGCTAAAGAAATTCCTCCTCATCTCTGTTCTAAAAGGACACCCCTCTACCCTGAGGCAGTGTCCTCTGGTCTTAGACTCTCCCTCCATAGGAAACATCCTCGCCACTTCCACCCTATCAAGGCCTTTCACCATTCGATAAGTTTCAATAAGGTCAACCCTCATTCTTCGGAATTCCAGTGAATACAGCCCCAGAGCCGTCAAAAGCTCTTCTTGTGACAAGCTGATCAACCCTGGAATCATTGTCATGAACCTCCTTTGAACCCTCTCCATTTTCAGCACATCCTTTCTAAGATAAGGGGCCCAAACCTGCTCACAATACTCTGTGAGGCCTCACCAGTGCTTTATAAAGTCTCAATATTATATCCTTGGTTTTATATTCTAGTCCTCTTGAAATGAATGCTAACATTGCATTTGCCTTCCTCACCACAGACTCAACCTGCAAATTAACCTCTGGGGGTTAATTAACCTGCACAAGGACTCCCAAATCCCTTTGCATTTCAGGTTTTTTTTGTATTTCCTCTCCATTTAGAAAATAGTCAACCCTTTCATTTCCTCTACCAAAGTGCATGACCGTACACTTCCCAACGCTATATTCCATTTGCCATTTCTTCGCCCAGATTCTTCTAATCTGGCTAAGTCCTTTTGTAGTCTCTCTACTTCCTCAAAACTACCTACCCCTCCACCTACCTTCATTTCGTCTGCAAATTTTGCAACAAAGCCATTAAGCCCATCATCCAGATCATTGACATATAACATGAGAAGAATTGGTCCCAACACCACAGGGGAACACCACTAGTTACCAGCAGCCAGGTTAACTATATTCTAAATTGACAGAAAATACAAAAAAACTGAGGTACAAAGGGATTCCTTTCTTCCTACTCTTTGCCTCCTGCCAATCAGCCACTGCTTTATCCATGCTAGAATCTTTCCTGTAATACCATGGGCTTGTAGCTTGATAAGCAACCTCATGTATGGCACCTTGTCAAAGGCCTTCTGAAGATCCAAATATACAACATCAACAAATTCTCCTTTGTTCATCGGCTTGCTATTTCTTCAAAGAATTCCAACAAATTTGTCAGGCAAGATTTTCCCTTAAGGAAACCATGCTGACTTCAGTTTATTTTATCAAGAGCCCCCAAGAACCCTGAGACCTCATCCTTAAGAAGCCAATATCTTTCTAACCACTGAGGTCAGACTAACAGTTCCCTTTCTTCTGCCTTTCTTCCTTCTTCAAGAGTGGAGTGACATTTACAATTTTCCAGCCTTCCGGAACCATTCCAGAATCTAGAGATTCTTGAAAGGTCATTACTAATACCTCCACAATCTCTTCTGCCACCTCTTTCAGAACCCTGGGCGTGTACACCACCTGGTCCAGGTGACTTATCTACCTTCAGACCTTCAGTTTCCCAAAGACCTTCTCTCTAGTAATGGCAACTTCACACACTTCATTCTCCAACAACAGAAACTTCCACCATACTGCTAGTGTCTTCCACAGTGAAGACTGATGCAAAATACTTATTCAGTTCATCTACTATTTCATTGTCCCCCATTACTACCTCTCCCGCATCATTTTCCAGTGGTCTGATATCCACTCCCAACTCTCTGTTACACGTTATGTATCTGAAGAAACTTTTGGTATCTTCTTTAATATTATTGGCTAGCTTACTCTCGTGTTCCATCATTACCTTCTTAATGACCTTTGTAGTTGCCCTCGGTTGGTTTTTAAAAGCTTCCCAATCCTCTAACTTCCCACTAATTTTTTGCTCTATTATATGACCCCTCTTTGGCTTTTATTCAGCTTGAACGTCTGTTGTCAGCCACAATTAGAATCATCTTTTCTTTAGAATACTTCTTCCTCTTTGGGATGTATATATCCTGTTCCTTCCAAAATTGCTTCCAGATATTCCAGCCATTGCTGCTCTGCCGTCATCCCTGCCAGTGTTCTTTTCCAATCAATTCTGGCCAACTCCTCACTCATGCCTCTGTAATTCCCTTTTCTCCACTGTAATACTGAGACATCTAACTTCAGCTTCTTCTGAAATTTCAGGGCGAATTTGATTATATTGTGATCACTTTTCCCCTAAGGGTTCTCTTATCATAAGCTCTCTAATCAATTCATTGCACAACTCCCAATCCAGAGTAGTTGATCCCCTAGTGGGGGCTCAACCATGAGCTGCTCTAAAAATCCATCTCATAGGCACTCTAGAAATTCCCCTGTCATTCAGCACCAACCTGATTTTCCCAGTCTACATGCATATTGAAGTCCCTCATGACTATTGTAACTTTGCCCTTTTGTTATCCATTTCTATCTCCTGTTGTAATTTTTAGACCACATCCTTACTACTGTTTGGGGGTCTGTATACAACTTCCATCAAGAAAAATTTCAACAACATCCTTGAATACTTCCCATGCAATTTTCTCTGGTCCCACTAGAAGTTCTTCAAATTGCCTGTTGTTGATGACCTGTTTGATTTGTCGTCCAAAAAAAAATCTTCCTTAATCTTTGCATAATTATTCTGACCTGAATCGTGATTTGAAATAAATATAGGTAATTTTTTTTTTTAATGGTTTCTGATAGGAAAATTTCTGGAGATTTTCATGATCAGTGGCCCAAAATCCATAAGATGTAGCCAAAGTATTCAGAAAGTAAAATCTTTGTGGTCCAGTGTTATTATAAGTTACAATAATAAATATTTTAAAAAGCAGTACAACAAGAGGACAAAGGTGAGGTGGTATTCATGGGTTCATGGACTGTTCCAAAATCTCATGGTTGATACCCCCCAGCATCAAGGACACCATCAAAGCTCGATGCTTCGAAAAGGCAGGCCTCACCATTCAGGACATGCTTTCTTCTCATTTCTACCGTCGGGGGGGAAGCTACAGGAGCCTGAAGATACACAACCAGCATTTTAGGAATAGCTTCTTCCCCTCCACTGACATTGTTCCTGTTCCTGTACTGTTCTGCATTCTATTCTCGGTTTAGGATTGTTTAATGTCACTCCCAGTACACAAGTGTAAAGGAGAACAAACTGATTATGATTCTGTGTCTGATGCAGCCCTCAAAAATACAGTGAGATAAAGAACACAATAATACACATCGTCATTGTCATGTGCTGTGTCACATGATGTAGGTGATCATGGTCTTTCCATGACCATGATTGCTCTTGGCAAATTTTTCTACAGAAGTGGTTTGCCATTGTCTTCTTCTGGGCAGTGTCTTTACTAGATGGGTGACCCCAGCCATTATCAATACTCTTCGGAGATTGTCCGCCTGGCGTCAGTGGTCACATAACCAGGAATTGTGATGTGCACCGTCTGCTCATACGACCATCCACCACCTGCTCCAGTGGCTTCCCATGATCCTGATCGGGGGGGCTAAGCAGATGCTACACCTTGCCCAAGGGTGGCCTGCAGGTTAGTGAAGGGAAGGGGCACCCTACCCCCTCCTTTGGGAGAAACATATCTCCACCCCATCATCAAAAAACTTACAGTATATATAAAGATTGATTGTATGTTCATAAAGTGATGTTCTGTATGTGAGACTGGGCTCAGGTCACTGATCCTATGACTAAATTAATTTGAAAGTCCACTGTCTGGATATTCAGTAATGCTTCAAAAATTTCTCTGGAGATGGGTGACTAAATCAATGTGTAGAATTTATCACCTAATGTTAAACAGCACTGCCTAGCATGCATGATACTTAACGGGTGCCTGACAGCCATTTGCACTGCATGTGCCTTGCCCACTGGTGGAAAGTTAATTCTGTTGGTGGCCCCGGTGAAACCATTTTATCTGATGTAGACACAGATGGCGAAGGGCGAGGCAGATTTTCTGCACTTGCATTTAAAGAAAAACTTGCATTGTCTGAGGTGTGAATCAAAGTTCAAATTAATTTGTCATCAAAATACATATATGTCATCATATTTCAGATTCATTTTCTTGTGGGCATACTCAATAAATCCAATAATCATAATAGACTCAATGAAGGACCACACCCGACAGGGTGGACAACCAGTGTGCAAAAGACAGAAAACTGTGCAAATACTTGCTAAATACATAGATAGATAAATAAATAAATAAGCAAGCAAGCCATAAATATCGAGAACATGAGGTGAAGAGTCCTTGAGAGTAAGTCCATAGGTTGTGGAAGAGTTCAGTGATGGGGCAAGTGAGGTTATTCCTTTTGGTTCAAGAGCCTAATGGTTGAGGGGTAATAACTGTTCCAAAACCTGGTGGTGTGGGTCCTGAGGCTCCTGTACCTTCTTCCTGATGGCAGCAGCGAGAAGAGAGCATGTCCTGGGTGGTGGGGGCCCCTGATGATGGACGCTGTTTTCCTGCCACAACATTTCATGTAGATGTGCTTGGTGGTCGGGAGGGCTTTACCCGTGATGGACTGGGCCGTATCCATGACTTTTGGCTGGATCGTCAGCAGCCTACCTGTGATATTCCGTGTGTCAGGGTGAGGTTATTGTCATGTGCATAACTACAGGGAGTTACAGGACAATGAAAAGCTTACTTGTAACAGCATCACAACTATGCAGGCACAGAAATGATGGCTGTTTATTCTCACCAAGTGGGCAATATACGCACAGCACAAATGGCTGGCAGGCATCCATTAGATATTATGCATGCTGGGCAGTGCTGGTTAACAGTAAACTTGGCATTCAATATTATCAACCCCTCAAAACTAATCAATAGTCCTTAATACCTCCATGTGTGACCGGATCCTTGATTTCCTCACTTGCAGACCCCAGTCAGTTCAGATTGGCAACAGCATCCCCTCCACAATCTCCACCAGCACAGGTGCATCACAGGGCTGTGTGCTCAGTCCCCGCTCTACTCTGCTCGCTTTACGCTTACGACTGTGAGGCTAAGCACAGCTCCAAAGCCACATTCAAGTTTGCTGACAACGCCACTGTCGTTGGCCAAATCACAGGTGGTGATGAGTCAGCGGACAGGAGGGAGGTTGAAAATCTGGCTGAGAGGTGCCACCACAACAACCTCTCACACAATGCCAGCAAGACCAAGGAGCCAATTATTAACTTCAGGAGGAGAAAAGCAAAGGTCCGTAAGCCAGTCCTCATCAGTGGATCGGAGGTGGTGAGGGTCAGTAACTTCAAATTCCCCTGTGTTATCATTCCAGAGGACCTCTCCTGGACCCAGCACGTAAGCGTAGTAACAAAAAAGTCACTGCAGCCCCTCTACTTCCTTAGAAATTTGCAAAAATTCGGTATCTCATCTGAAGCTGTGACAAAGCTCAATGAAGTGTAGAGTATATTGACTGGCTGCATCACTGCCCGGTATGGAAACACCAATACCCTTGACTGGAAAAGCCTACAAGAAAGTAGTGGATACAGCCCAGCCCCTACAAGGAATGCTGTCGCAGGAAAGCAGCATCCATTATCAAGGACCCACACCATCTGGGCCTCTCTCCTTGCTGTTGGCATCAGGAAGGAGGCACAGGAGCCTCAGCTGAGGAACAGTTACTATCCCTCAACCAGTGTGGATAACTTCACTCAACTTCACACCCCAATACTGAGCTGTTCCCACAACATATGGACTCGCTTTCAAGGACCCTTCATCTCCTGTTCTCGATATTTATTGGTTATTTATTTATTGCCTGCTGAGAAAGCTGAAGAGATTTGGCCTGTCCCCTAAAACCCTCACTAATTTTTATAGGTGCACCGTAGAAAGCATTCTTCTAGGGTGCATCACAACCTGGTATGGAAGTTGTCCTATCCAAGACCGGAAGAAGCTGCAGAAGATTGTGAACATAGCCCAGCACATCACACAAACCAATCTTCCATCCTTGGACTCAGTTTACACCGCATGCTGTCGGAGCAGTGCTGCCAGGATAATCAAGGACATGACCCACCCAGCCAACACACTTTTTGTCCCTCTTCCCTGTGGGAGAAGGTTCAGGAGCTTGAAGATTCGTACGGCCAGATTTGGGAACAGCTTCTTTCCAACTGTGATAAGACTGCTGAACGGATCCTGACCCGGATCTGGGCCGTACCTTCCAAATATCCAGACCTGACTAGCACTACCTTACTTTCCCTTCTCTATTTTCTAATTATGATTCATAATTTAAATTTTTATTACATTTACTTCGATTTGTACTTCAGGGAGCGTGAAGCGCAGAAACAAATATCACTGTGATGATTGTACGCTCTAGTATCAATTGTTTGGTGACAATAAAGTATTTCTATTTATTTATTATTATTATTTTGTTTGTGTTTTTATTGTTTATTTGTATTTACTCTAAATGCCCACAAGAAAACGCACCTCAGGGTGGTAAATGGTGACCTATATGTACTTTGATAATAAATTTACTTTGAACTTTGGTAGATGCTGTTGGAGTTCCTTCAGCATTTTTTTTTAAGTCCATCATTTGCTGCCCTCTGGTGTTGACACACAGATCTGCAGGCTCTGCATTTCAATCCTCTTGTATGAAGATCACGGGCATCAGAAGCCAGAAGAGGCCATTCGTTTCTCTGAGCATGTCCCTCTTCCCATCGAGACCATGGCTGATCGACCCCCGCCCCATGTCCCTGCACCGTTCCCACCAACCTTCAAATCTCTAATATCTGGAAATCTGTCAAGCTGCGTTCTGAATCAGAATCAGTTTCATAATCACTGGCACATGTCATAAAATGTGTTGTTTTGGGGCAGTGGTGCAGTGCAAGACGTTAAAAACGATTGTAAGTTACAGTAAGTAAATAAATAAATTGTGCAAAAAGTGGAATGGTGAGGTCGTGTCCATGTAATCATGGACTGTTCAGAAATCTGATGGTAGAGGGGAAGAAACTGTTCCCAAAATGTTGAGTGTGTGGCTTTAGGCTCCTGTACCTGCTTCCTGCTGGTAGTAATGAGAAGCGGGCATGTCCTGGGGTGATGGGGGGTGGGCCCTTAATGATGGATACGGTTTTCTTAAGGTGGCAGCTTTTGAAGGTGTCCTCGATGGTGCAGAGGTTTGTATATGTGATGAAGCTGGCTGATTCTTCCATCCTCTGCAGGAAACGATTCAAACCCTTGACGCCCCCTCATCAATCCCACCCCACTATTCTCTAAGATCAAGGATGACTTGAATGTGACTTCAACTCAACACTCCCATCTCGACCCAGTAAACTGTCACACCCCTCTCCTGTCCCAGTACACTACCTCGCTTCTCAAAGATTTCATAAATCTTCACTCTGCCGGCTGAGGACAGGAGCTCCAAAGACTTAACACCCTCTGAGAGAAAACACCCACCTCTGTCTTAAATGGGTGATCACTTCTCTTTAGATAGTGACCTCCATTTCAACATCTGAGGGAGGAATTAGTACTGGTTAATTGCGAGTGGGATTAGAATTGGGTTTGCAAATGAGATTGGGATTGGAACTAGAATTGAAATAATTGGTTTATTACTGCCACATGTAACACGATACAGTGAAAAGCTTGACTTGCATACTGTCCATACAGATCAGATCATTGCACAGTGTATTCAGGTAGAACAAGGTAAAACATTAACAATGCAGGATTTACGTACAAACACGCTGGATGAACTCAGCAGGTCGCGCAGCGTCCGTGGAAACGAGCAGTCAACGTTTCGGGCCGAGACCCTTCATCAGACTGAAGAAGGAGGGGGCAGGGGCCCTATAAAGAAGGTGTGGGGAGGGGGAAAGGTGCCAGGTGAAAAACCAATCAGAGGAAAGATCAAGGGGTGGGGGAAGGGAAGCAGGGAGGGGATAGGCCGGAGAGGTGAAGGAGGAATGTAAAGAAGGAAGCACCTGGCACCTTCCACCCTCCCCCCACCTTCTTTAAAGGGCCCCTGCCCCCTCCCTCTTCAGTCCTGACAAAGGGTCTCGGCCCGAAACGTCGACTGCTCCTTTCAACGGATGCTGCCCGACCCGCTGAGTTCATCCAGCTTGTTTGCACGTGTTGCTTTGACCACAGCATCTGCAGTGTACCTTGTGTTAACAAAGCAGAATTGTTGTGGGTTGGAGGCTTGCGTGCCTCAACGACCCAGAGTGCTCTGCTGGCTGGAGTCAGGGCGGGGTCACCTACACCAAGCAGGTCAAAGGGTAGAGGACAGACTAGGAGCGGTCCACCAGTCCTCCCGGCTCGGGGTTACAGCTCAGGGCTGACAAACCTGACTGCTAAAACAAAAATGTTACAGAAACAGTAATGGAGTCTCCACCCGAGACTTGCATGACTGACAGTCGTGAAAACTGAGAGGAGGCTAACACAGTGAACACCGCCAGGGACGGAGGACCTTCATTGCTGCCCTAAACGCCAGCGGAGTAACGGGCGGGGCTGATGTACAATTAACTTCGCAGAGAAATGATAAAGTGCAAGATTATAACAGGTTCGATTGTCAGGTGAAGTGTCGGTTTTATTGTACCAGGATCTGCGGAGGTAGAAACAGGCCTGGTGCTTAAGGTCTAAGTATTTGATACTTGGATCTCAGCACTCAGTGTTTGCAATGCTTGATTTTTACGTCCGCGGTCCTGTTGATGGGTCTTGGCCTGAAACGTCGACTGTACTCTTCTCCATTGGCCTGCTGTGCTCCTCCAGCGTTTTGTGTGTGTTGCTTGGATTTCCAGGATCTGCCGATTTTCTCTGCTTAACTTTTAGTGTCTGGTTCTAAATCCCCCCATGAGGTGAAACACCCTCTCCATGCCCACACTGTTCAGGCTCTCCAGGGCCTTAAAAGTGGGGTGAAGATTGACCCCAAATTCCTTAGCTCCAAGCCCTGTGACGTGTCTATTAGGTCACAGAAGACCTCACACTCTTGGCTGACATCATAAAGGTTGTGGGGGGGGGGGGGGTTGGGTGTAAGGAGGGCAGGAGGTCGGGAAGTGGGGGTGGGGAGTCCAGAGAAGGCAGTGAGGTGGGGTGAAACCTTGTATCTCAGGGGTGACCTTACTGGAAGGTACAAGACTCTTGACAGGGCTGGACAGGGCAGATGGAGGGCTGAGGTGTCTACAATCGGGGAGGGATGGGTTCCTGTCTCAGGAGAAACAGCCAGGCAGGACTGAGATCTTGAGGAACTTTATCACCCAGGTCGTGAGTCTTCAAAATTCTCTCCACAGAGGGCTGCAGAGGCCAAGTCACTGAATATATTTTGGGAATCAATGGTGCCATAGTGCCCTTTGGCCCATCAAGTCCATGCTGACCTGATCTATTGCTTAATCCTGTCTACCAACATGCGGACCACAGCCCTCTATACCCCTGCCATCCAAACTTCCCCTGCGTGTTCTATGTTCTAAATGTTACAATTGCGCCCGCACCGCTACTATTTCCGCTGAGAGCGCGTTCCACACACATCACCCTCCGAGGGAAGAACTGGAGCCTTTGGATTATTCACAGAGTTGAGGGGTTAGAACACAGAGAGGCTTTATAAGGCGTTGGTCAGGCCACACTTGGGGTATTGAGAATAGTTTTGAGCCCAGTATCTGAGTTGGATATGCTAGCATTGGAGAGGGTCCAGAGGAAGTTTACGAGAATGATCCCTGGAATGAAAGAGAACCTCTTGATGGCTCTGGGCTTGTACTCACTGGAGTTTAGAAGGGGGGGGGGGGAGTCTAATTGAAACCTATAGAATATTAAATAGCCTAGACAGAGTGGATGTGGAAAGGATTTTTCCTATAGTGGGGAGTCTAGGAGCAAAGGGCAGAATCCTCAGAGTATAAGGATGTACCTTTTGAATGGAGATGAGGAGGAATTTATTTAGCCAGAGGGTAGTGAATCTCATTGCCAGAGACAATTGTGGAGGCCAAGTCATTGGGTTTATTTAAAGCGGAGGTTGATAGATTCTTGATTAGTAAGGATGTGAAAGGTCACAGGGAGAAGGCAGGAGAATGGGATTGAGAGGGATAATAAATCAGCCATGATGGAATGGCAGAGCAGACCCGATGGGCCGAATGGCCTAATTCCGCTCCTATGTCTTATAGCACTGAGGTGGGAGATCATCCATGTTACCAAGTGATGGAGCAGGTAGGATGGACAGAATGGCCCCAGCCCTCTTTCTATTTCTTATACCCGTATCATCTTTGACCTCATAGCAGCGAAGGGGGTTATATCAGGTCGGAGCGTCCACCGGCTCAGCTACACTGCCCCCTATCCCCCCCCCCCCCCCCAGCGGGCTCTGGTCCATTCGACAGGAGAGTTGTTCCTTTAACAAAGCAGGAAGAAGCATGTCCGAGACGGAGTCCTGTCACTGTCCTGGTGAGTGCACCTTCCCGTCTCCTGCGCCTGATATCGGCCTTCCAGGTACCAGCTACCTTGCATAGTCACTCTCTCACCTAGATGGGGTCAGTTGTGCTGTGAGGATTACATTCCTTGACTTCTCTAGTGCCTTTAACACCATCCAGCCCAAGATCTTAAGGCACAAACTAACGGAGATGGGAGTAGACTCTCACATGGTGGATTGGATAGTGGACTACTTGACAGATAGACCTCAGTATGTGCGGTTGGGAGACTGTAGGTCTGACACGGTGGTCAGCAGCACAGGAGCGCCGCAGGGAACCGTACTCTCTCCGGTCCTGTTCACCCTGTACACATCAGACTTCCAATATAACTCGGAGTCCTGCCATGTGCAGAAGTTCGCTGATGACACGGCCATAGTGGGGTGTGTCAGGAATGGACAGGAGGAGGAGTATAGGAAACTGATACAGGACTTTGTGATATGGTGCAACTCAAACTACCTGCGTCTCAATATCACCAAGACCAAGGAGATGGTGGTGGACTTTAGGAGATCTAGGCCTCATATGGAGCCAGTGATCATTAATGGAGAATGTGTGGAGCAGGTTAAGACCTACAAGTATCTGGGAGTACAGTTAGACGAGAAGCTAGACTGGACTGCCAACACAGATGCCTTGTGCAGGAAGGCACAGAGTTGACTGTACTTCCTTAGAAGGTTGGCGTCATTCAATGTCTGTAGTGAGATGCTGAAGATGTTCTATAGGTCAGTTGTGGAGAGCGCCCTCTTCTTTGTGGTGGCGTGTTGGGGAGGAAGCATTAAGAAGAGGGACGCCTCACGTCTTAATAAGCTGGTAAGGAAGGCGGGCTCTGTCGTGGGCAAAGTACTGGAGAGTTTAACATCGGTAGCTGAGCGAAGGGTGCTGAGTAGGCTACGGTCAATTATGGAAAACTCTGAACATCCTCTACATAGCATCATCCAGAGACAGAGAAGTAGTTTCAGCGACAGGTTACTATCGATGCAATGCTTCTCAGACAGGATGAAGAGGTCAATACTCCCCAATGCCATTAGGCTTTACAATTCAACCGCCAGGACTTAATAACTTTTTAAAAGCTATTATTAATGCTTTTTGAGATAGTGATTTAGATGCATATCATATTTTTTTACTGAGTTAAGTATTGTATGTAATTAGTTTTGCTACAACAAGTGTATGGGACATTGGAAAAAAAGTTGAATTTCCCCATGGGGATGAATAAAGTATCTATCTATCTATCTATCTATCTATCTATCTATCTATCTAGTCTCCCAGTATCCCAACCATTCCCCACTTCAGGCAGCTGGGAGGCTGGACCCCTGAAGCAGGAGATCACTATGCATCACAGAAAACAGGCCCTTCGGCCCAGCTCATCCATACAGTCCAAGTTGGCTCTGCCTAACTGAGCTAGCCTCATTTGGCCCATATACTTTTAACCAAGGATTACCCCTTGGTAATAATAATCAGTCAGGCACAGAGAGAATAGGTATTTAGTGCCAAATACCTTTATTGGATCAACTAAAAAGCATGTGAATTTACTCAACCGAATACCTGTGTGCACACGTACTATGTTTTCCTGACTCTCCACAAACAGTCAAAGAATAGAAAAGGTGATACTCTGGAAAGGAATCTACACTCCGATGCGGGGTCCTCTGCGTTCACGATGGTTGGTCTTGGGAGAACTGTCACCATGTGAGCCCCCAAAATAATCTAATTTTATACTTTTCCTTATCAGGTGATGTTGGCTTAAGGTCATCTGACTGACCTGTGTCAGCCTCCCATTGAATGTAGCCCAGGGCAACAAGGAACGTGGTTCTATGGTCTTCACCTTCAGCTTTGTGCCTTAGCTGACTTCTTTTGCTCTATTCAACTCTGACTGGTTCAAACCAGTTAAACCGGCTCACCCGGACACTGGGTCTAATGAGATTACCGATTGCTTCTTCAAGTCTGACATTTTTTTTACACAATAACCAGCTTACAGGAGAATGCTCTCAGATTTAGCAGATCATTAGCATGAATTCCCTGTGCCCATATTCAACTGCTCTGATTAAGCATCGGTTCATCGAACAGTTCACAAAATAGCGGCTGCCAGGACAGTCTCACAAAATGGCCGCCTCCATTCCTGTTCATTGATTGCCGTTCTTTCTGGCCAACAAGACCGTAAGGTATAGAAGCCAAATTAGGCCGTTAAACTGCTCGAGTCTGTTCCATTATTCAATTATGGCTGATTCTTTTCAACCCTATTCACCCCATAACCTTTAACTTCGTCTTACCAATCAAGAACCTATCAGTCACTGTTTTAAATATCCCCAATGACTTGGCCTCCACAACTGTGGCAATAAATTCCACAGGTTTACCACCGTCTGGCTAAATCCTTCCTCATCTCTATTCTAAAGGGATGTCCTTCTATCTAAGGCTGTAACCCCTGGTCTTAGACTCTCTCAGAATAGGAAACATCCTCTCGACATCAACTCTATCCATGGTAGGTTCACTGAGCAACCCCCTTATTATTCTAAACTCCAGTGATTAAAGACACAGAGGCATCAAACACTTCTCACACATCAAGACTTTCACTCCTGGGATCATTCTTGTAAATTTCCTTTTCATCCTCTCCAGGGCCAGCTCATCTTTCCTTGGATATGGGGCTAAAACTGTTACAATGCTCCAAATGCAGTCTGACCAAAGCCTTATAAAGCCTCAGTAGTACATGCTTGCTTTTATATTCCAGTCCTCTCATTTTCCTCCCCTACTGCCAACTTAGTCTTCAATTTAACCCTTCCAGTCCAAATTTTTAAAAATTGTTATTGTACGCATTTCTACCACTTCTGGTGGCAGGTAATTCCATACTCCCACCATCCTCTGCATGAAGATGTTGCTGCTCAGCACCCTTTAAAATCTCACACCTTTCACCTTAAACCTACATCCCCTGGTCTTGATTCCAAAACCCTGGGAATAAAGATGAAAGGTAATCTTTATTTGTCACATGTACATAGAATCACACAGTGAAATGTATCATTTGCGTCAACGACCAACCCGGTCCGAGAATAAGCTGGGGGCAGCCCACGAGCGTCACCATATTGCCGGCCCACAACTTACTAATCCCAACCCGTACATCTTTGGAATGTGGGAGGACACTGGAGCCGCTGGGGGAATCCCAAGCATTCCACGGGGATTTCACCATCTGTAAATCCGCTGATGACACCACTGTTGTTGGCGAATCTCACATGGTGATGATGAGGCGTATGTGAACGAGATTATTGGGGTGACGCATACTTGGTAAACTTTGCGGACAACATTGAGGATTTGATTTGTCTTTCTCCCAGATAAAGAGTCTTCGGAACAGGAGGGAACATCAGTAGGGAGCTACAATCTACTCTCTGAAACAATTAATGCCACAAAGACCGGACGCTCAACTATCTTCAAGTCAGCGTAGGTACATAGAACATCCACAATTAACGTCCCTGCTGGAAGGTACAACTTATTCCATGAACCACAAGCAATCCGAGCGCAGGGGAACGAAAATCCAGTCATAGTCTAACACAACATCCAGGGTTTCAAACCATCCTGCCCTCAGAGAACTCCCGGAGAGGAAGTGACAGGTATCAGTCAGTGCACCAATCTTTCCGTAAGTGAGCGGGACTAAAGAGACACTGGTCAGTGTACAGATCGCTCTCTGAGAGGAAGGGAGAGGCATCGGCCAGTGTACCGATCACCCCAGCCCCCCAAACAGAAAGGGACTGAGAGATTCAGGTTAATGTAAAGATACTGCCCTGAAACAGAGGAACTGAGAGACACTGTTCAGTAGAGAGGGACTGAGAGACACTGGTCAGTGTACAGAAATTATCTCTCAGGAAAGCGAGATTGAGACGCACCGGTCAGTGTACAGATGTCCCCCCCCCCCACCCCCGAGGGAGAGGAGCCGAGAGATACCAGTTGGTGTTCAAATCTCCCCCTGAAAGCGAGGGACTGAGAGACACTGGTCAGTACACAGACCTGCCCCTGAGAGACAGGGACAGAGAGACACCAGTTGGTGTACAAATCTCCCCCTGAAAGAGAGGGACTGAGAGACACTGGTCAGTACACAGATCTGCCCCTGAGAGACAGGGACAGAGAGACACCAGTTGGTGTACAAATCTCCCCCTGAAAGAGAGGGACTGAGAGACACTGGTCAGTACATAGATCTCTTCCTGAGAGACAGGGACTAAGAAACACCAGTTATTTTACTCTAAAGCCCTTTAAATTTTTTTTCTCCAAGAGTATGATCTGCTCTCCGGGAATGAGACAAGGCAGTTGACAGAAGTTAATGTAGGGGAATCCTTCGCATCCGGTGATCACAATGCCATTAGTTTCAAGGTAAATATGTAAGGAGATCGGTCTGGTCCACAGATTGAGATTCCACATTGGAGAACCATAGAACCATAGAACACTACAGCACAGTACAGGCCCTTCAGCCCTCCATGTTGTGTTGACCCATATAATCCTTTAAAAAAGTACCTCTCTTCTCGTCGGCCGGTCCACATACTGTGTCAGGAATCCCTCTTGAACACACCTGACAAACTCAGCCCCATCTACCCCCCTTGCACTCAGGAGGTGCCAGTCCATATGAGGGAAGTTGAAATCACCCATAACTACTACCCTGTATTTCCTGCGCCGTTCTAAAATCTGCGGGCTTATCTGCTCCTCGGTGTCCCGAAAGGCCAGTTCTGGCAGTATCGGAAAGGATCTGGTAATTGCATATTGGGACAGGCTGTTTTCTGGCAAAGGTAAGTGGAAGGCCTGCAAAAGCTTGTAGGAATAAAAGGTGAAGATAACAGGTTCAGGGAAGCTTGGTTTTCAAGAGATATGGAGGCCCCGGTTAAGAAAAGAAAAAAGGGGTGCATAGCAGGTAGGAACAAACGATCTGTTTATAGTGTACGAGACATGTGAGAGAACACTTAAGGAATAAATCATAAGGGCTAAAAGAAGACATGGCATTGCCCTAGCAGACAAGGTAAAGGAGAATCCTAAGAAATTCTACATATATGTTAAGAGCAAAAGGATTGCAGGGGACAAAATTGGTCCTCTGGAAGATTACAATGGTAATCCATGCGTGGAGCCTAAAGAGATGCAGAGATCTTAAATGAATTCTTTGCATCGATATTTACTCAGGAGACAGACACAGAGTCTATAGAAGTGAGGCAAAGCGGCTTCAACCACGGACCCTGTACAGATTACAGATGAGGAGGTGTTTGCTGTCTTGAGGCAAATGAGGGTGGATAAATCCCCAGGGCCTGACACAATGTTCCCTCGGACCCTGTGGGAGGCAAGTGCAGACATGGTAGGGGCCCTAGCATCGATATTTAAACCATCCTTAGCGACGTGTGAGGTACCGGAGGATCGGAGGATTGCTAATGTTGTTCCGCTGAGTAAGAAAGTATCTACAAATAAACCAGGAAATTATCAGCTGCTGAGCCTGACAGAGTAGTGGGAAAGTTATTGGAAGGTATTCTAAGGGATCGGATATATGAACATTTGGATAGACCTGGACTGATTATGGATGGTCAGCATGGCTTTGTGCGTGGTAGGTCATGTCTAACAGATCTTATGGAGTTTTTTGAGAAAGTACCAGGAAGGCTGACAAAGGCAAGAGGGTGGATGTTGTCTACATAGACTTTAGCAAGGCACTTGACAAGGTCCTGCACGGGAGGATGATTAAGAAGCTTCAGACGCTTGGCATTCAAGATGAAATAACAAATTGGATTAGACACTGGCTTTGTGGGTGAAGCCAGAGAGTGGTAGTAGATGGTTGCCTCTCTGAGTGGAGGCCTGTGACTAGTGGAGTGCCACAGGGATCAGTGCTGGGTCCATTGCTGTTTGTCATCTATATCAATGATCTGGATAATAATGTGTTTGACTAGATCAGCAAATTCGCAGATGACACCAAGGGTAGCAAGACATACTATCAGGATCTGGACCAGCTGGGGAAAATGGCTGAATAATAGCAGGTGTGAGGTGCTGCACTTGGGTAGGTCCTGCACAGTGAATGGTCGGGCACTGAGGAGAGCAGTACAACAAAGGGATTTGGGAATACAGGTCCATACTTCGCGGAAGGTGGCATCACAGGTAGATAGGGTTGTAAAGAAAGTTTTTCGCATATTGGCCTTCATAAATCAAAAAACTGAGTAGAAGAGATGGGATGTTATGGTGAAGTTGTACAGGATGTTTGTGAGGCCTAATTTGGAGTATTGTGTGTATTTTTGGTCACTACCTACAGAAAAGATGTAAATAAGATTGAAAGAGTACAGAGAAAATTTACAAGGATGTTGTCAGGTCTGATGAGGAAAGATCGAATAGGTTGGCAACTTGTTCCTTGGAATGTAGAAGATTGAGGGGAGATTTGACAGAGGTATACAAAATTATGAGGGGCATAGGTAGGGTAAATGCAAGCAGACTTTCTTCAACTGAGGTTGTGTGGGACTACTACTGGAAGTCATGGGTTAAAGGTGAAAGGTGAAAATGTTAGCGGGAACATGAAAGAAAAGCACTTCACTCAAAGGGGCGTGAGAGTATGGAATGATCTGCCAGTGCAAGCAAGTTTGATTTCAATTCTTAAGAATAGTTTGGATAGGTACATGGGCAGCACAGGTATGGAGACCTATGGTCCTGGTGCAGTCCAATGGGAGTATGCTGTTTAAATGATTCGGCACAGATTAGATGGGCTGAAGGGCCTGTTTCTATGCTGTATTTTTCTCTAACTCTAATACGTTTTCTGATTTACATTAGGAAGAAACACCTCAAGCAAATTATCTCCAAGTACGAATCTCTGGATACCGAGATGCCTGGAATTCGGAAATTTGAGGACACTCCTGCCTCTCAGCCTCTGACTGTCTGCATAGAATGTCCGGTAAAAGTCATCTATCTCCCTCTTTGCCTGTGACTATCAGACCTTGAAGAGGCTGGTGTGGAGGATAGGCTTGGAACAGTGAACAGTGAAGAGTGAATGTGAGGAACCCCCAGACAGATCTCCAATGAACAAGCCTGCAAACCCCCACACCCATCAGATACCTCTCCTCCACCCTATCACGGAGCGTTGCCTTGTTCTCTCTGCTCCTCTCCAGCCTAATATGTTCACTTACTTTTCCTGTCCTTGACCTAAAACATTATCTGTTTCTCTCTCCAGAACTCCCTATTCTCAGTATATCCAGTTACAATCCGGATGAAGGGTTTCAACCTGAAACTTTGGCTGTTCCTCTCCCCCTCCCACAGATGCTGCTTGACCTGCAGAGATCTTTCAGGTTCCAGTGTCTGCGGACTCTCTTGTGTCCATTCCCAATACTCTCTGTTGGCTTTCAGCATTAGCCTTTCAAAGTTCCCTAAGTCCCTCAGTACTGGTAACGAGATTACCTCTTGTTCTAGTGAACTACAGACCCACGCATTGCTCAGTCACCCTCTTGAGACAACCTCCATATCCCAGGTGCCAATGTGGCAGGTGGAGGTAAAGTGAACTGAGGTAGAGATCAAGAGTTGGAAATGCGGATGTTCAAAAGAACCAAAACACTTTACTTAAAAGCATAAGAACTGGGAACAGGACTGCTCTGCCATTCAATAAGATCAGAGCTGATCTGGCCATGGACCCAGCTCTACCTACCTGCCATCCCCCCCATAACGCTTAAGTCCCCTATTATGTAAAAATCTAACTGGGCCTTAAATATATTTAATGAGGTAGTCTCTACTGCGGAGAGTTCCCAGATTCACTACTCTCTGGGAAAAGCAGTTTCTCCTCACCCTCATCCTGAATCTACCTCCCCGAATCTCAAGGCTACACCTCCTAGACTTAGTCTCACTGAGTCACCTTTCCTGGCATTGTGCTAGCTCTGGGGAGGGTCCAGAGGCAATAGACAATAAACAATAGGTGCAGAAGTAGACCATTCGACCCTTCGAGCCTGCACCGCCATTTTGAGATCATGGCTGATCAATTCCTATCAATACCCGGTTCCTCCCATGATTCCCCTATCCATAAGATACCTATCTAGCTCCTTCTTGAAAGCATCCAGAGAATTGGCCTCCACTACCTTCCGAGGCAGTGCATTCCAGACCCCCACAACTCTCTGGGAGAAGAAGTTTTTCCTTAACTCTGTCCTAAATGACCTACCCCTTATTCTCAAACCATGCCCTCTGGTACTGGACTCTCCCAGCATCTGGAACATATTTCCTGCCTCTATCTTGTCCAATCCCTTAATAATCTTATATGATTCAATCAGATCCCCTCTCAATCTCCTTAATTCCAGCGTATACAAGCCCAGTCTCTCTAACCTCTCTGCGTAAGACAGTCCAGACATCCCAGGAATTAACCTCGTGAATCTACGCTGCACTTCCTCTACAGCCAGGATGTCCTTCCTTAACCCTGGAGACCAAAACTGTACACAATACTCCAGATGTGGTCTCACCAGGGCTCTGTACAAATGCAAAAGGATTTCCTTGCTCTTGTACTCAATTCCCTTTGTAATAAAGGCCAACATTCCATTAGCCTTCTTCACTGCCTGCTGCACTTGCTCATTCACCTTCAGTGACTGATGAACAAGGACTCCGAGATCTCTTTGTATTACTCCCTTACCCAACTCTATACCATTCAGATAATAATCTGCCTTCCTGTTCTTACTTCCAAAGTGGATAACCTCACACTTATTCACATCAAACGCCATCTGCCAAGTATCTGCCCATTCACCCAGCCTATCCAAGTCACCCTGAATTCTCCTAACATCCTCATCACATGTCACACTGCCACCCAGCTTAGTCTCATCAGCAAATTTGCTGATGTTATTTTCTATGCCTTCATCCAAATCGTTAATGTAAATGGTAAACAGCTGTGGTCCCAATACCGAGCCCTGTTGCACCCCACTAGTCACCACCTGCCATTCCAAGAAACACCCATTCACCGCTACCCTTTGCTTTCTATCTGCCAACCAGTTTTCTATCCATGTCAATGCCTTCCCCCCCGATGCCCTGAGCTTTGATTTTACCCACCAATCTTCTATGTGGGACCTTATCAAATGCCTTCTGAAAATCGAGGTACACTACATCCACTGGATCTCCCCTGTCTAACTTCCTGGTTACATCCTTGAAAAACTCCAACAGATTAGTCAAGCATGATTTACCCTTGGTAAATCCATGCTGGCTCGGCCCAATCCTATCACTGCTATCTAGATATGCCACTATTTCATCCCTAATAATGGACTCTAGCATCTTCCCCACCACTGATGTCAGGCTGACAGGTCGATAGTTCTCTGTTTTCTCCCTCCCTCCTTTCTTAAAAAGTGGGATAACATTAGCCATTCTCCAATCCTCAGGAACTGATCCTGAATCTAAGGAACATTGGAAAATGATTACCAATGCATCCGCAATTTCCAGGGCCACCTCCTTTAGTACCCTAGAGTGCAGACCATCTGGACCTGGGGATTTGTCAGCCTTCAGTCCCATCAGTCTTCTCATCACCGTTTCCTTCCGAATGTCAATCTGTTTCATTTCCTCTGTTACCCTATGTCCTTGGCCCATCCATACATCTGGGAGATTGCTTGTATCTTCCTTAGTGAAAACAGATCTAAAGTACTCATTAAATTCTTCTGCCATTTCTCTGTTTCCCATAACAATTCCACCCAATTCATTCTTCAAGGGCCCAACATTGTTCTTAACTATCTTCTTTCTCTTCACATACCTAAAAAAGCTTTTGCTATCTTCCTTTATATTCCTGGCTAGCTTGCGTTCGTACCTCATTTTTTCTCCCCGTATTGTCTTTTTAGTTAAGTTCTGTTGTTCCTTAAAAATTTCCCAATCATCTGTCCTCCCACTCACCTTAGCTCTGTCATATTTCCTTTTTTTTAATGCTATGCAGTCTCTGACTTCCTTTGTCAACCACTGTGGCCCCTTTCCCCCCTTTGAATCCTTCCTTCTCTGGGGGATGAACTGATTTTGCACCTTGTGCATTATTCCCAAGAATACCTGCCATTGCTGTTCCACTGTCTTTTCTGCTAGGCTATCTGTCCAGTCAACTTTGGCCAGCTCCTCCCTCATGGCTCCATAGTTTCCCCTGTTCAACTGCAACACTGACACCTCCGAGCTGCCCTTATCCTTCTCAAATTGCAGATAAAAGCTTATCATATTGTGATCACTACCTCCTAATGGCTCCTTTACTGCAAGATCGCTTATCAAATCCTGTTCATTACATAACACTAAATCCAGAATAGTCTTGTCCTTGGTCGGCTCTCCTACAAGTTGTTCCAAGTTGTTCCATCCCGTAGGCACTCTACAAACTCCCTATCCTGTGGTCCAGCACCAACCTGATTCTCCCAGTTCACCTGCATGTTGAAATCCCCCGTAACTACTGCGACATTACCTTTGCCACATGCCAATGTTAACTCCCTACTCAACTTGCACCCAATATCCATGCTACTGTTTGGTGGCCTGTAGACAACACCCATTTGGGTCCTTTTGCCCTTACTGTTCCTCAGTTCTATCCACACAGACTCTACTTCTCCTGACCCTATGTCCCCCCTTGCAAAGGACTGAATCTCATTCCTCACCAACGGGGCCACCCCACCCCCTCTGCCCACATTTCTGTCTCTACGATAGTACGTATACCCGTGTACATTCATTTCCCAGGTCTGATCTCCCTGCAGCCATGTCTCCGTTATCCCAACAACATCATAGTTACCCATTCGCACCCGAGCTTCAAGCTCATCCGCCTTATTTCTGACACTTCGTGCATTCAGATATAGAATTTTTAACCCATTTCTCCTCTCTCTGTTTGAATCGCTGCCTATTGTGCTTAACCCAGCTCCCCGAACTCCCATCGGGCTATACACCCCTAGAATTTTGTTGTCCTTCCTACATTTACTTATTCTTTCAACACATTTAACTCCATGTTCCGTCAGACCATCCCTCTGTACACGAGTCCTCCTTATCACTTGTTCCGCCCCACCTTCCTCTACTACACACTTAATATTCCGGAACCGTGTAGTCCCCACCTGTCCTTTATTCTTCCTCTCGCTATCCTCTCTCACATTCTGGATCCCCGCCCCCTGCAAATTTAGTTTAAACCCCCCCCCCCCCAAGAAGCTCTAGCAAACTTCCCTGCAAGAATGTTAGTACCGCTCCAGTTCAGGTGTAAACCGTCTCTTCGGAACAGATCCCACCTTCCCTGGAACAAGGCCCCATTGTCTACAAACCTGAAGCCCTCCCTCCTGCACCATCCTCTCAGCCACATATTAATCTTTATAATCCTCCTGTTCCTTGCCTCACTCGCACGTGGCACAGGTAGAAATCCTGAGATTGTTACCCTGGAGGTCCTGCTCTTCAGCTTCGCACCTAACTCCCTGAACTCCCTACGCAGGACCCCCTCACTCATCCTACCCATGTCATTGGTCCCTACATGGACCACAACATCTGGATTCTTGCCCTCCCTCTCGAGAATAACCTGCACCCGATCTGAGATGTCTCGGACCCCAACACCAGGGAAGCAACATACCATCCAAGACTCCCGATCTTCCCCACAAAATCTCCTATCCGCCCCCCTGACTATAGATTATCCTTAGGATGAAAGGGTTAACATACGATGGCTCTGGGTCTGTACTCACTGAAGTTTAGAAGAATGGGGTTGGGGGGAGGGAGCAGAGTCTCATTGAAACATTCCAAATATTGAAAGGCCAAGATAGAGTGGATATGGAGAGGGTGTTTCCAGTAGTGGGAAAGCCTTTGACCAGAGAACACAGCCACAAAATACAAGGATGACCTTTTAGAACAGAGATGAGGAGGAATTTCTTTAGCCATAGGGTGGTGAATCTGTGGAATTCATTGCCATGGGTGGCTGTGGAAGCCAAGTCATTGGGTGTATTTAAAACAGAGGTGGACAGGTTTTTGATTAGTAAGGACATCAAAGTTTTAGAGAGAAGGCAGGAGAATAGGGTTGGAAGGGAACACATAATTAGCCATGCATGATCAAGTGGCGGAGCAGACTTTACTGGCCGAAAGGCCTAATTCTGCTCTATGGTGCAGACTGTCTTTATTTCTTTCATAATTTTATATGTTTCAGTAAGACCCCCACTTGTCATTCTGATCCCTGTGCTGAAACCAGAAGGAAACTCACTGTAGCATTAGGCAACGAGGAGAGCAAATCCCACTGGACTTTACTGTAAGAGGATCTGAATACAAACATAAAGATGTCCCAGTAAAAATTACAGGTCACTCCCTAGTTACTCCTTCCCGGTGAAGTTCTTTCATGGTCTGAAGAGTTCACAGGTGGGAATCGCAGAAGCAAACTGAGATCCCACAGACGCTGGAAAGACCATCCCAGCTATCTCCCAAACCCACAACTGCATGCACACAACCTGGGGAGGTACGTGGGGCCTCAGGGAGACCAAACCTAGAGCAACAGAGATGCTGGAGGAACGCATCATGTCCACATAATCTATCATGGGAAATGGCTGCTTCAGACGAAGTGTTTCAACCTGAAGTGGCAATTGTCCGAGAACAGTACAACACAGGAACAGGCCCTTCAGCCCACGGTGTTGTGCCAAGAAGCTACATTAGTAATCAAATGGCCAACTAAACTAAACCCTCATGCCTACATACTGTCCAAGCCCTTCCATTCTCTGTACATTCATGGGCCACCTGAACGTCTCCAATGTATCTGGCTCCGCCACCAACCGGCTCGAGGAACTCACCACGGTCTGTGCATATATAACAAAAACTTGACCCATACATCAACTTTATTAACTTTGTTCAAACTTGACATTTATATGTACAGTATTAGGAAATTGCTGTGGTGTGTTGGCACGGCATGCAACAAAAAAAAAATTCAACAATTACACAGAATAAAGAATTATATAAAAATAGAATCAGAAGTACAGATATAGAATCAAATAATATAGAATAAATACATAAATACCAGCATGTAGTTACAACATAAAGAGCATGATAAAGAGTGCTCATCTCCCTTGAGCTTACGCTGCCCCCTCACCTTAAACGCATGCCCACTGGTATTAGATATTTAAACTTGCATTGGACATTGGATGGTTGAAGGTCAGCCTGGAATTGCTAACCTTTCAGGAGAATCCTGGGAATACTGGAATGCCCTGGGAATCCTGGAGATGGAGTCTGATCTGGTCCCAGAGAGTGAAGTTAAATTAGCGACTCATTAAACAAAGTAGTTCTTTGTTTCAGCGGCAACATAATTACTGACGATGGGGCAGTAGGCTGTGGGGCCAACTGTCCCCTTAGGGAATGAAGGTTGATCCTGCCTGAGGTGGTGTTGTCCAAGCAACGGAGGGGGAGGTGGGATTGGCGGAGTGTGACCTCAGCAGCAAACTTCCACGAGGGTGTCCCAACCAAGAATCGGTGCCCGGATTTTGACTACAGCTGACCTTTGTTTTGTGGTATCCACCGCAGGCTGAGCTAGATCTTAGCCACCAGGACATCATGTCGGCAATCGAGAATGTCCTCCCCGACGCCTTCGCAGATGGGAAGGTCACGAGCATCCAGTTCGAAAACATCAATGTCATCTGCGGCTCCTCGGGGCTGAAGAACAGGTGAGGGGCGGGCGTTGAGGGGTGGTGGGAGGGTGGGGTGAGTGAAGTCTTTGGTCAGACCACATCTGGGGTATTGCAAGCAGTTTTGGGCCCCTTATCTAATAAAGGTGAGCTGGCACTGGGAAGGGTCCAGAGGAGGTTCATGAGAATGAAAAGGTTAATGAATGAAGTGGTGCTTGATAGATCAAGGCCTGTATTCATTGGAGTTTAGAAGAATGAGGAGGAGGAATCTCACTGAAACCTATTGAATATTGAAAGGCTAGATAGAGTGGACAAGGAGAGGAGGTTTCCTACAGAGGAGGCACAGCCTCAGAATACAACAGCACCCCTCAGGAGATACGAGGAATTTCTTTCGCCAGATTGTGGTGAATTTGTGGAATTCATTGCCACAGGTGGCTGTGGTGGAAAAGCTATTGGGTATATTTAAAGCAGAGGTTGATATGTTCGAGTAGTAAGGGTGTTGAAGATTGCAGGGAGAGGGATAATAAATCAGCCTTGATCAAATTGCGGAGTAGACCCTCAACTCCATTCCCCCTGCACTCTTCGGAGTTGTGTGTGGCTGGCTCCTCTTTCCACAGCTCACTCCAGCAGCCTACCTACCACCTCGGACTGCTCGCTGCCAACACTGTGCCATCAGCCCTTGTGCTCTACCTCTGAAGTGTTGCATAACATGGCGTCTGAACTACAGCAACAACCAACTCTCTGCGTTCTTTCCATGTTGCACCCTGCATAGCCTGGGGCCATAAGACATAGGAACAACATTAGGCCAAATGTCCCACTGGGACTTCTCCACCATCATGGCTGGTATATTAACCCTCTCAGGCCCATTCTTCTTGTATCCTTGTTTCAATGCAATGTTGGCATTTATTTCAAGAGGACGAGAATATAAAAGCAAGGCTGTAATGCTGGGGTGGTGGGGGGGGGGGGGGCGTGGAATCTCAATGAAACCTATTGAGTATTGAAAGGCCTAGATAGAGTAGAACGTGGAGAGGATGTTTCCTGTAGTGGGGAAGTCTAGGACCAGAGGGTGCAGCCTCAGAACAGAAGGATGTCTCTTTAGAACAGAGATGAGGGGCAGTTTCTTTATCCTTGGGGTGGGGGGGGGTGGTAAATCTGTGGAAATATTTTTGCCATGGGAGGCTTTGCAGGCCAAGTTATTGGGTATATTTAGAGCAGACATTAATAGATACTTGTTTAGCCAGGTCATCAAAGGGTACTGAGTGAAGGCAGGAGAAAAGGGTTGAGAGAGATAATAAATCAGCCAAAATGCAAAGGCAGAACAGACCTGATGGGCCAAATGGCCTAATTCTGCACCTATGTCTTATGTAACGGGCCCTTCGGTCCACGATGTTTATGTCAGACACAATGTCAAATTAAACTAATCTCATGGTCTATATCCGACCCTTCCCTGCCTATTAAGCTTTGGATTGCCTTAAGAGTTTCTAGAGCAAGGGTTCCCAACCTTTTTTATGCCATGAACCCCCTCCCATTCACTGAGGGTCTGTGGACCCCAGGTTGGGGACACCTGCAGCAGAGGCTTCCTTAGTGCCTCGATTTTATCTCCCTACATCACCACACCTGGCAGACCTTTCCCGGCACCCACCACTCCCTGAAAAAAATAAAATGTGCCTCACCCGTCCCCCTTAAGCCTTCCTCCTCGCACCATACATGCATGCCCTGCAGTGCCTGATGTCTACATCCTGGGGAAAAAAAAAGATTCTGGCTGCCTACTCTATTTCTGCTCTTAGAATTGTATAAGCTTCCGTCAGGTCTTAATTCAGCCTCTGATGCTAAGTTTACTACATAGTGCACAGAATAGTTCATGGTCCTTCCACCCACGAAGTTGTGCCAATCTCTATAACCTACTCTGTGTGCATACATCTACTGATGCCTCTGGACACATCTTCAGTGATGTTCCTGGCATCATCGGGTGTTTCGGGTCTTTCAACATCATACACCCTCTTCCAGGTGACCCAGCCGGGGCTGATCAGACCCCAGCTTGTGTCCAGATGGCTAGCTACACATGACTCCATGGCGCCCCTCTCTTGAGCCACAGCCACCTTGATGCCCTCTCTGCCGCATCGGTGGTACTGCGGATGGCTCTCCTCTTCCTCTCTCCCTCGATGCCCAAATTGCTGTAGGCTCTGGCTAAGGAACAGGCTGCGAATCCCCTACAAACAACCTCCACTGGGAGATACCTCGCTCTCCATCCAGCCTGCTGGCAGTTGCTGACCAGTCCTGCGTACTTGGAGAGCTTCCTTTCAAAGGCCTCTTCCAAGTGATCTTCCCATGGGACTGTCAGCTCCAGCATCACCACCTGCTTCGTACACAGACACAAGGACAATGTCTGATTGCAGGGTGGTGGCTACGATATGGTCGGGGAACCTCAGCTGCCAGTCCCTTGCAGAGGTCAGGATACCTGCCGATACCTACTCTAAGATCAATCTAACCTTCCGTCCCACATGGATCTCCATTTCTCTATCATACATGGCCTCTCTAAGAGTGTCATAAATGTTCCTAATATATCTGCCTCTACCTCCACCCCTGGCAGTGTGTTCCAAACACTCACCACATTCTGTTAATAAAACAACCACCTCTAACATCCCCCCACCCCTATACTTTCCTCCGATCACCTTAAAATCATGCCCTTTCATATTTGCCATTTCCACCTTGGGAAAAAGAAAGTCTCTGGCTGTCCACTTGATCTATGCCTCTTATCATTTTGTACGCCTTTATCAAGTCACCTTTTACCCTCCTTTTCTCCAAAGAGAAACAAGGCCCGAGCCTGCTCAATTGTTCCTCACAGGACATGCTCTCTAATCCAGGCAGCATCCTGGTGAATCTCCTCTGCACCCTCTCTAATCCAGGCAGCATCCTGGTGAATCTCCTCTGCACCCTCTCTAATCCAGGCAGCATCCTGGTGAATCTCCTCTGCACCCTCTCTAATCCAGGCAGCATCCTGGTGAATCTCCTCTGCACCCTCTCTGATCCAGGCAGCATCCTGGTGAATCTCCTCTGCACCCTCTCTGATCCAGGCAGCATCCTGGTGAATCTCCTCTGCACCCTCTCTGATCCAGGCAGCATCCTGGTGAATCTCCTCTGCACCCTCTCTGATCCAGGCAGCATCCTGGTGAATCTCCTCTGCACCCTCTCTGATCCAGGCAGCATCCTGGTGAATCTCCTCTTCACCCTCTCTGATCCAGGCAGCATCCTGGTGAATCTCCTCTGCACCCTCTCTGATCCAGGCAGCATCCTGGCGAATCTCCTCTGCACCCTCTCTAATCCAGGCAGCATCCTGGTGAATCTCCTCTGCACCCTCTCTAATCCAGGCAGCATCCTGGTGAATCTCCTCTGTACCCTCTCTAATCCAGGCAGCATCCTGGTGAATCTCCTCTGCACCCTCTCTAATCCAGGCAGCATCCTGGTGAATCTCCTCTGCACCCTCTCTAATCCAGGCAGCATCCTGGTGAATCTCCTCTGCACCCTCTCTAATCCAGGCAGCATCCTGGTGAATCTCCTCTGCACCCTCTCTAATCCAGGCAGCATCCTGGTGAATCTCCTCTGCACCCTCTCTAATCCAGGCAGCATCCTGGTGAATCTCCTCTGCATCCTCGCATATTTGGGCACAATACCACTGCCAGGCGAGCTGCTACTCCCGTGACTTCCAATAACCACAACCAACTTTCTTTGTACAAGGTGACTTTAGCCCTTGGAGTGTTTTCCATTTCATGCTCATTGACAAGTTTCACAAGAGCTTGTTGAGGCTTCTCCTTGTCAAATGGTGACTTTGTGTCAGGGGAGCTCCCTCTGACTTCATCTCTGGAAATCAGTCCTTCGGGTAACATTCTGCCTCAGTGCACTGTGTAATTATTTGATCTGTACGAACGGTCTGCAAGACAAACCTTTCACTGTATCATGGAAACCAACCTCTCCTCTGTAGACTGTCTACACTTCTCCTTGCCTTGGTAAAACAGACAACATAATCAAAGACCCCCATCCTTCCCAGACGTTCCCCCTTCTACACCCCTCCCACTGGGTGGAAGATACAACAGCCTGATAGCGCATAGCACCAGTCGCAAGTATGGATCTATCCCTGTGATCAGACTTGTAGGGTAAGATGGACATTTGGCCTCATAATCTACTTTTTTTGGTAGCTTTTACACTTTATCCTGAATTGTCAGGGCATCAAAGCTTATGGGAGGAAGGCAGGAGAATGGGGTTGAGAGGGAGAATAAATCAGCCATAGATCAGCAGAGCAGACTCAATGGGCAAAATGATCTAATTCTGCTCCCATATCTTATGGTCTTAAACTTACCTTATCTAGCTCAATGCTCTGCATAATGATCTGATATAACCATATAACAATTACAGCATGGAAACAGGCCATCTCGGCCCTTCTAGTCCGTGCCAAATGCTTACTCTCACCTAGTCCCAGTGGCCTGCACTCAGCCCATAACCCTCCATTCCTTTCCTGTCCATATACCTATCCAATTTTACTTTAAATGACAATGCTCTGTAAGAACAGTACATAGGACTGGTTCTCACTACCAGTGACAATAATAAACCAATAATATAATTGGCAAGAAGTGAAAAATTGAGGTTAGGGTGAGAATGTAGAGTTGAAGCCATTATCAACTCAATTATGACTTTATTACATTTAGAGCAGCATTGTGGCAAGTGTAATGCTGCTGTAAGCCAGTAACCTGGCTTCAGTTCCACTGCTGTCTGTAAGCAGTTTATGCGTTCTCCCCACAGCTGTGTGGGTGCTTCCAAGGACGTACTGGTTCATGGTAAATAGGCCACATGGGTGTAGTTGGGCAGTGTAGGCTCGTTGAGCTGTTGTTCTGCTGTATTTCTGAAAACTAAATTTAAATTAAATGGCTGAGCAAAAAGCACACGCACGAGTCCCAAGAAACCTCCTCCGCACCCTCTCCAGTTTCAGCCTTCAGGACGTGATGACCTTGGCTGGGCACAGAGGCAGTGAGAGGAAAGCTAACCCTTTCTTCCTTCCACTCCAGGTGGATGTTCACCGTCTCTGACTTCCCGACCCGGAGCCTATTCCTCAACTCGGGGCTGATCATTAACAAAACGTTCCTGGCCGTGCAACGCTACGACGACCTCTTGATGGAGGACTACAGGCTACACCTGCGCAGGGCAATGGCACAGAAAAAAATGCTGGAAACTCTGAACGAAACGGCCAACCTGGGGATGAAGTCCAGGTAGAGACCAGGCAGACTCTGGGGGGGGGGGGGTGGGGTGGTGAACAGTGGTGGGTGGGTGAAGGGTGAGCAGTTGAATGGGGCAGGAGGCATTAAACTCGCCTTAAAAGCTGCTCGATGTTCAATAAAAATTTAAACCGAAATAAACCACTGTTCTTTTTTTTTTGCCCTATTTCCTGACAGTGTTAATTTCTGTATTCTTTTCTTCTGGGGCATGTCCTCCCTCTCAATGATGTGAACTTCATTGCCACAGACACAGTGGGTGTATTCAAAGCAGAGTAGGTTCTTGATCAGTAGGGGGAGAATAAATCAGCCATGATGGAATGGTGGAGTGGTCTCGATGGGTAGAATGTTCTAATTCTGCTCCTATCTCTTCATGGTCCTTTGGATTGTTGTCACCACAGCTGGGGAATTGGAAACACTCATCCCAATGTGATGAAGCAGCTTTGCTATATTGGGCGTTAAAGATCAACACTGGAACATTACCCTCAGTGTCTGCTACTGCAAAGCATTCTCATCAGTCAGTCCCAGGGCGCGATGTTATGTGGACGAGAAACAGGCCCTTCGGCCCAATCAATCCAGACTGTGCATTAGGCACCCATTCCATTTTATTCTCCTCACACTCCCATCAACTGCCCCCACCCCCGCCTCAGATGGCAATGTTTAAGGATTGGAGGTACAAAGGGATTTGGGAGTCCTAGTGTGAGGTTCGCTTGTAGATTGAGTCTGTAGAAAGGAACCCTATCTTCCCGCAGCCTTAACATGGATAGAGTTTCTCTTGTCCTTACTTACCACCCCAGCACATCACTTTCTGCAACTTCCATCACTGTCTACAGAACCCCTCCCTCCCCGCTGCCCTCTGCAGCGATCGCTTGTCCATCCCTCCCCACTAATCTCCCCCCCCCAGCACTCAACCCTGCCTGCAAACAAAGTGCTATGCCTGCCCATTCACCTTGCCCCTCTATTCAAGGCCCCAAACCGTCCTTCCAGGTGAAGCACCACTTCACCTGCAGATCTTCTGGGGGACACCTATGGCGTCTAGTACTCCCCAAGTGGCCTTCTCTACACTGGTGTGGCCCAACATAGATTGGGGGACCACTTTGTCGAGCATCTTTGCTCCATCCACAAGAAAAATGCAGGATTTCCTGATGGCTGGCCATTTTAATGCCAATCCCCATTCCATTCCAACATGTTGGTCCATGACTTCCTCCACTGTCATGATGAGGCCAGTCTTAGATTGGAGGAGCAACACCATAAGTGAGGCCTCCAACCTGAAGTTGTGACCATTGATTTCCCTAACTTCTGGTAATTTGTCTTCTTTTGCACATTGTTTATCAGTCTGGTTATATATAGCTTTTCATAAATTCTATTGTATTTCTCCATTGTCTTGCAGATTCCTAGAAGAAAATTAATCTCAAGGCAGTACATAGTTTCTTATAGGCACCTCATTAACGAATTTGCTTTGAACTTTTGTGACAAAGGGTTGAAGTTTGGAGATGCTGATGTGTGCTTAAGTTCATAGTCATAGAGCGTGGAATCAGGCCCTTTGGCCCAACTGGTCCATGCTGACCACCTTGTCCGATTTGCCCGCATCCCTCTACCTTGTAGTGTTGTGAGTAATTTAAGAAAGGACGTGTTGGTTTTGGAGAGCGAGGATGATAGGGTCAATGTACGAGAGGAGTTTAATTTTTCTAGGACACAGAAATTTAAAGCACACTCCAGGCCCTTCAGCCCACAATGTTGTGCTGACTACATAACTTACTTTAAAAACTGTCTAGAATTTCCTTACCCCATAGCCCTCTATTTTTCTAAGCTCCATCTTTATTGTATCTGCTTCCGCCACCATCACTGGCAATGCATTCCACGCACACCCCACTCTCTGTGTGGAAAAACTTACCTTTAACATCCCCTTGTACCTACTTCTAAGCACCTTAAAATTATGCCCCCCCCCCCCCGTTAAGCCATTTCAGCCCTGGAAAAAAGCCTCTGGTTACCCACACGATCAATACCTCTCATCATCTTATACACCTCTCACCTCTCCTCTAAGGAGAAAAGGCCAAGTTCATTCAACCTATTCTCAAAAGGCATCCTTGCAAATCTTCTCTGCACTCTCTATAGCATCCACATCCCTCCTGTACCGAGGTGACCAGAACTGAACACAGTACTCCAAGTGGGGTCTAACTGAGGCCTTATAATTTCAACATATACTCGCTGGAGTTTAAAAGAATGAGGGTGAATCTCACTGAAACCTATTGCATATTGAAAGGCTTAAAGAGTGGACGTGGAGAGGATGTTTCCTATACTGGGGGAGTCTAGGACCAAAGGAACCAGCCTCAGAATAGAGGGACTCGAATTGTCACAAATGGCTGTGGAGGCCAAGTCGTTGTGTATATTTAAAGCAGAGGTTGATAGGTTCTAGATTAGTAAGGGCATCAAAGGTTATGAGAATAAATCAGCCATGATTCAATGGCAGAGCAGACTCGATGGGATGAATGGCCTCAAACTGCTCCATGTCTTATACAGTAGTCCCTGCTGACCAATATTCCTATTTGCCCGCATGCCTTTGAACCTAACCTGTAACGTTCTACACCCATATACTGGGCCAAGAATTGAAACTGCACCCACCTCTACTACTGCCTCTGACAGATCGTTACACACACCCACCACCATGTGTGTGTGTGTGTGTGGGGGGGGGGCTGCCCCTCGGATTCCCTTTTCTTCTTCCCCTTTTGACTTTTAATGGCAGTTGGGAGACCAACTTGAAGGTGCGTCACCGCCACCAGCGTGGTGTAGAGAATTTGGGGGGCGGGGGAGGGGGAAGAACCTTTTCAAGTGAAAGCTAAATTACCCCCCAAAGCCCTATAGACCCTAAGTAACTGAAAGCGATACTGTGAGTTAAATTAAAGTCACTCCCAAAACTTCACAAAAGTTTTTTTTTAATGAAAACTTTCTTTCCCCTCACCTTAAAGCTCCGTTTGCACTTGGCGGCTCACTCCCTCACACTGCCTTTTGCCTCCGGGGCATTGAAATAAAACTTCCAGGGCAATTCTTCTTCATTATTTATTGGCTGTACACAAATCATTCGTGGAATGTTCTCCCGTTATATGTACACTTTACAAGATATGCGATAAAATAGTTCATCAGCTGTGGACGGAATAAGCAAAGAAACGCATCCCCTTTTACACCGTTAATAGCTCGATACATGAGAAATGGTGACAGTGGTTATTAATATTCTTTATCAAACAGATAATATCTGATTTTTTTTATTGTTGACAGTTTCAACATTCGTGCATTTAGATACATTCACACTCTGAGCCCTTTTTGTGAGGCACACCAAGGCAGGTGTGCCGGCACGCTGGTGGGTAAGGCCAGCGAACAACTTGTTCTAAGTTCCGGCCCACACATCCACCTCCCAGTCAGTCCGAGCACTTCTTGGAACTGCTGGCTGTATTTTTGTTTGAGTTTTGATCTACCTTTGCCCCACAGCCCTCCCCGTTAATAAATATTTCTTTTCCTTTTTTTTTACAAAAAAAATGTTGGCACTGATCCGATGATTCGCTAATGCCCCCTAACCCCCTCTTCCTGCGCCCCCGAATGAACGAAAAACCCCAAGGCAGGCAAGTTGGCGTGGAATGCGGGGGATGAAAGGTGGTCTTCCTCTTTGAACCGCCGAGTTTCCTCCCCAGCAGGTCACAGTGCTCGGGGGCGGACCCGCCTGCTGACCGCAGGTGACACGGTGGGAATGAGAAGGCAACTTGAGGCATTGAACGCATTTTCTTTGTGGAGCTTCGTCACTGTGGGAGGGTGGGGGGGCGGGAGCTGACTCGACGGGCCGAACTCTGCTCCTATGTCACATGTACTGGGGTGTGGGAGTCAGTCAGGTCACAAGCGAAAGCTCTCTGAGATTTAGGGTCAATCACGTCCTTGGGTGAACGCTCCCTCCCCCCCTCCGCTTTCAGAATAAATGGCCAGTCTTTCACTTGGGGAGAGCAAACCACGAGAGGTAAGGGCTAGCCTCGGACTTGTCACGGTGCGAGGGTCTGGTGGTGGTGGTGGGGGGTTCTCTGTCGTGCGGGTGGGGACACGAACCCGCAGCCCTGGGACAGAGGGCTCTGCCAAGCGGGCACAGGTCAGCAGAGACTAAGGGGCAAACTGTCTAGGCGGAGAAACAAATCTCGCCATTGAGACAAGGAGCGCAGCCATCACTCGGCTGACTTTGGCACAGACATTATTTCTGGATAAATCTGACACGGGGCAACGTTGCCGTTAGCCACGCGCGATCGGGCTGGTGGAAACGGGGACCTTGGCACGGTAGAACTCGGGTTATTTTTTGGCACTTCAAACAGCTGCAGCCATGTGCACAGGGGCCTCGGGTTGTGCCCTGTCCGGGCGGTATTTTCAAAGGGATTCCGGCCTCACTTGTGAAGCGGCCCCATAAAACACAGGAGCTCGGCCGCGTAGTTGCGCACGGAACTTTCCTGAAGACCTGGCCCTGTACGCGGCAGTCGCTCATTGAGCCTTGCGCCTTACAGCGACGCTGCGGGAGCGCGCCTGAGGCGGATGCCCGTGGGAATGGGTTGAGGTCGGAGCAATGCAACCCTTTCCCAAGAAAATAAATAATTCTTTCAGTTAATAAATAAATAAATAGATAGCTAGGTATTGCTGACGGCGAGTGGAAGGGAGCCGTGTAACTGGGGAGAGCGAATGCAGAAATGCGAGGCATGTCGAAGGTTTGAATTCAAGACGAAATTATTACCGAGTGACTTTGTGAACCTGTGACTGGGTTGAAGGGGCAGTCTTCCTAAAGTGAATATCCGGTGCTGGCATTGGGATGGGACTCTCTCTCTCTCTCTCTCTCTCTCTCTCTCTCTCTCTCTCACACACACACACACACACACACACACACACACACACACACACACACACACACACACACACACACACACACACACACACACACACACACACACACACACACACACACCATCTCTGTGTCCGGCAACTGGGAGTAACGGGATTAGTGACGATGCAATTGAGAACTACAGGGTGCCAATATGCATCTGGCATTGGGATGGGACTCCCTCTCTCTCTCTCTCTCTCTCTCTCTCTCTCTCTCTCACACACACACACACACACACACACACACACACACACACACCATCTCTGTGTCCGGCAACTGGGAGTAACGGGATTAGTGACGATGCAATTGAGAACTACAGGGTGCCAATATGCATCTGGCATTGGGATGGGACTCCCTCTCTCTCTCTCTCTCTCTCACTCACACACACACACACACACACACACACACACACACACACACACACACACACACACACACACACACACACACACACACACACACACACACACACACACACACACACCATCTCTGTGTCCGGCAACTGGGAGTAACGGGATTAGTGACGATCCAATTGAGAACTACAGGGTGCCAATATGCATCTGGCATTGCCAGGCAAATCTGGCCTCCCACATGGAAACCTTCAAAAATTTGTGTTAGAACGCCTTGCATTTCTGCTTTTTTTTTAGTGGGACTCTCTCCAAATCACACACCTTCCACTCCTCCAGCCCTGGCGCGACAGGTCACGGGATGTGCCCATCACCAGAAGATTTACTGAAGTACCTTCAGTAAAAAAAAACAATTTACGTTATTTCAATTAACCCTCAGTGCGAATGAGGGAGAGCGCAATTCGCACCCACGAAAGACCAAACTTGCACCTTTGCAGGGTTAAACACAACATGGCAAATGAAATCGAAGCGATGACCGCCGGAGACGGCTCATCAGAACGCACCACCGCCGCACACCCTGCGGTTCTGGTCTCCGTAATCAGCGTACAGCTTTCAATCGTTTTAAATGCTCCTTTAAGGATTTAAATGTAAAATCAAATTGGCGTTGGCCTGTGAGAGGGAGCACACAGGAATTCTATCAGTGCACTGTTAGCGTCACTGTCCTTGTGAGGGAGATGGGAGCCTTTGTTTGTACTCATTCCGATAAACCTTCCCCGTCAATGCTCAACGTACAATCATCGCCCATCTTCTGTTACCCCAAGTGCGCTCCCCCACCTCACCCCCAGAATGGGCAAAACGTGGTCCTCCCACACCTTCTCACACACTCAACCCTGTGCCTTGATTAATGATTGGGTTGTATAACAGGTGAAGATGCTCACACTGGAGGCTGGGGGGGTAAAGAAGACCTGGGGTTAGAGGAGTACGTGGGTGGATGGGCAGGGGGAAAATAACGGGGCTTGGTTTGCGCTTGTTGTGTTCTGTTTCGTTGCGTTCCGAGTTGTTCTGCTGAGCATTGTGGGCACGCTACGTTGGCACTGGGATGGCCACCCTTGCGGGCCGCCCCCAGCACATCCTCGGGTTGCGTTGGTTGTTAATGCAAACGTTTCGATGGACACGTGATAAATCAATGTGAATCTGAGAACGGGTATAATGTCAGGACGCAGATGTCAAGATTGGGCGGGTGGGGCGGGGAGGGTCACACTTCTATCAAATGGAAGACAATTTAATATCACCTACAGTGCAATGGGCACCCCCTTGTGGACAGGTTGCAGTTGGTACATGCCAGGACTTTTGCCCTTCATTCCTGGACGGGGTGAGAATTGGCGGGAGAGGGAACGTCAATGGGAATTGTTCTGCCTACTATGGCAGGATCACACAGTAAGACCACATTTCACCTTGCTAACCCGTTATCCCTGCTGTCATGGTACGTCATATCCCCAGGGCCCACCTTGCCTTCAGCGTGGACAAACCCCGTGTTAGAGGGCAACTCCCCAATACAGAGAGGGAAGCCAAATTGACTACCACCTCCCTGCTCAACTTGACTGGTTCCTCGTTCCTGTTCAGCATTTGGGCAACGGAGGAGCTGAACAACAGGTAGGAAGGTTCACCGAAGTGGTTTTTGACCAAGAAGTCTTTAAAATTATGAAGGCATTTGACAAGAGGCAGGACAACACTGAATAAGTTAGGGGCAGCACAGTCAGTAGAACGGCCGCCTCCTATGTTTAGTAACGCGGTTTTAATCCCCGACCATGGCGGCTGAGTGTGTAGTGCTTGCACCTTCTTCCCGTGACTGCCTGGCTTTCCCCCGGGTGTTCCGGTTTCCTACTACACCCAGAATATGTGCTGGGGGGCTGATTGGGTGCTGTGCGTTCCCCTCCTAGGTGCGTGTTGGAAAGTGGAGGGAGTGGTTGGTGGAGTTCAGTGGGATTGATGTCAATGGGTGTCTGATGTGAGTGTGGACTTGGTCTCTGTGTTACATCTCTCTGTGAACTCCAGAAGCGGAGACTGGGGGTGGTGGCAGCAATCTGGTTCAAAAGTCACATGGTGTATTCTCAGAAATACTTGTGCAGTCAATTAGAAAGGAGCCAATTTAGGACAGTAACTTTGCTTTCAGTAAATGGGAAATGCCCTGCAGTGTTTCCCTAGCTCCCACAGAAATACTGATACCCATTAGTTGGTTTACCAGAAGAACACACACAGTGCTGGAGCAATTTCACAGGTCAGGCAGCATCTGTGGAGGGGAATAAACAGTGGATGTTTTGGGAAGGGTCTTGGCCTGAAACGTTGACTGTTTAATCCCCTCCACAGTTGCTGCCCGACCTGCTGCATTCCTCCTGCATTTTGAATGCGTTGCTCTGGATTTCCAGCATCTGCAGAATCACTTGTGTTTACGGTTTACCTGAAAGTCTAAGTTTCAACTCTTCACAGAGGCATCAGTCATCACCTCACTCCTCGAGTTCAGTGTCCAGACATTGGTGACTGCATCATTCTCAACATCACCTGCCTAATACCTCCAGTCCCAGGGCTGCGGGTGGGAAGGAGCTTCAACCCTAACCCACGCTCCCATTCAGCAGGAGAAACACATTGATTCTTGCCATGCTGGGGCTGATCTCCTAGCATTGCATTGGGCTTCTCCTGAAATCACTGTCCTCACCCTCTCTTCAGTAGTGGTGGGGTCATGGGACTGTGATCAGGGGTAGGAGGCTAGGGTACTCCTCCCCAGTCCTTTCAGTAGGCACGTCACACCAAATGTTCCTTGAACACTGGGAGATGCTCATGTCTTGCCTTTGGCCAAAGTGCTCTTTCCTCCCGGTTCCATGGGTGAGAGTTCACCAGGGCTCCTTTAGATGGCGTGGCCATTGGCCCGTGAGTCCTATTGCCTCAATACCATCTACCTGACTGGAGATGGATTAACTCCTACTCACCACTCATCCCTTGCATTGCTGCCCATCTGGAGAGTAGCAGGTGAGGCACACCTGGACTACAGGTAGCATCGCGTACCCTGCTTGCTGGAATTGGGGGTGGGGGGTCGGTTAGTGAGTTGGGAGTTCAGAGTGGTTGGTGATGGGATGTGAACTGCTTACAGAAACATTCTCACTGCACCCCGGGGTGCCCTGCTCTCAACCATACGCTGAACCTGAGTGGGCTACCCCCTAGCACAGCACAGCAGGACTCGGGGAACTCATCTTTGAACAGACCGCAAGACATTCCCTAACTTCCGACGATCTGGGATCGATGCCTCGAGGGTCTCTGACTCCCTCAGTTTCTGGGAATGTACTCTAAAGTGTTTGTGTGCACTATGCGTGCGTGTGTGTGTGTGTGTGTGTGTGCGCGTGTACCTGAGCACTGATGCAAGTGTGACACAGTGAATGGCAGAGTGTGTGCGTGTGTGAACAATGCGCGTGAGCGTGTCAGTGCCAGTGTAAGCATTCCGTCTGGATGCATCATGGCTCGTTACGGTTCTGCAAACGACCGCAGGAAACTGCAGAGTTGCGGACATACCTCAGCACATGATGAGAAAACAGCCTTCCCTCTGCCTACGCTCCTCGCTTCCTTAGTAAACCAGGCAGCATCATAAAAGATCCAACCCAGCCCAAACATTCTCGCTTCTCTCTCTCCCATCAGGCAGAAGATACAGAGACCTGAAAGCCCGTACATTTCGGCTCAAGAGCAGCTTCTATCCCACTGTTATCAGACTCCTGAGTGGACATCTTGTATGAGAAGATAGAGTCCTGACCTCACTGTGATCTTGCACCTCATCATTTACCTGCGCTCCACTTTTTTCCGGAGGCTTTTGCACTTTATTCTACATCATTATTGTCTCACCTTGTTCTAATTCAATGCACTATGTAAAGATCTGATCTGTATGAACAGCATGCAAGACAAGCTTCTCGCTGTATCTCAGCGAAAACCAACACCAATGTACAGTTGCGTGTATACCAGTGGCCCCTGAGCAGGGCACCCGACACCTCTCCCCTTCGCTTCCCACAAGCCACTGGGCACAGCGGTGTTTTAAAGAGTCATGACGAACACCATTAGTGTCAATGTTTACCCTTTTCTCATCATTTCACCTCATTTCCAGTCGCTTATTTTTAAACAGTGGCTCCACCCGTCCCCCCCCCCCCCCCACCCCCCCGTTCTCGATTCTGCCACGAGGAAGCACCGTCTCCACACCGACCCTGTTGGGATCAGTTAGGTTCTTGTGCTATAAGCCCAGCCTGTCTAAACGGTCCTTGCAACACAACTGCCCGTTCCTGGCAGCAGTCCTTAAGACTTAGGGGGCAGAATTAGGGCATTCAGCCCATCGAATCAGCTCAGATATTTCAACATCCCAATTCTCCTGCTTTCTCTCCCATAACCTTTGACACCCTTACTAATCAAGAACCTATCAACCTCCGCTTTAAATATACCCAATGACTTGGCCTTTACAGCTGTCTGTGGTAATGAATTCCATAGATTCACCATCCTCTGACTGAAATTCCTCCTCATCTCTGTTCTCAAGGGATGGTATTCTCTGGTATTCTGAGGCTGTACCTTCTGGTCCTAGACTCCCCCACTGAAAGAAACATTCTCTCTATGTCCACTTTATCTAGGCCTTTCAGTTATATTACAAGTTTCAATAAGATCCCCCATCTTTCTTCTAAACTCCAGTGAGAACAGACCAAGAGCCATCAAACGCTCCACACCTATTAACCCTTTCATTCCCGGGATCATTCTTGTGAACCTACGCTGGAAAACTTCTCCCTTCTCAGTCCCTTAAATACAAGCCCAGCCTGTCTAAGCTTTCCTTGTAATATAACTGCTCATTCCCACCATCAGTCCAATGAACCTTCTGAACTGCTTCTGACGAATTCATCTCCTCCCTCAAATAAAGACACAGCTTCCTCCAAACGTGCTCTCACCAAAACTCCACATAGCTGAAGTATAACCTCCCCTTTTGTTATGCATTTCCCTCACAAGTCACAAATAAATGCTCTGTATGTTTTCTGAATTACTAGCTAGCTGTACCTGCAGACTAGCCTTTTCCCCTTTCCCTGCCTCAACATGAAACATTAACTGCTTTCTTTCCACAGGTGCTACCCATCTGGGCAGGTTCTTCCTACATTGTCGCACTGGTTCATTTTGATTCCCCTGCACCGTCTCACTCTTTACATTATCTGCTTTTTTTCCCCTTCTTCATTCCCGCCAAAATGAATAATTTCACATTTTCCCCACTTATCAGAACTTTGCCACTTCACTCGCTCGAGGCCCTGGAAAGCTCCTGACCCTCAGATCTATCACTGCGTTATTAGCAAATGTAATCAGGTTTCTGATATAAGCTGTGTGAAACTGGGGTCTCAGGACCGGGCCCAGTGGCAAAATACTTGTCTCACCTGGGCATTAAAAGTATTCATACCAGCTCTGTTTCCTGTCTGCCTCCATCAGTCTGTAACATTCCTCCCACATTAGTTCTCATTTCCCACAATGACCTTTGAGGTGGCCCTGTACCAAACACCTCCTGATTACATAACTCCAGTAACTTGACCAGTTCCCCTATACGCACAATACCTTACCCAAATGTGTTGATATGTACACATCCATGTTTGCGTGCATGCACGCGCGTGTGTGTGTGTGAACTTCAGAATGCATGTTTATGTGCCTGTATATATGTGAGTGTGTGTCTGTGTATATATACAAGTATGTGTAAATAAGTGCATAAGTGTGCAAGAGGTAATCCTGTGTGCATACATATACAGGTTGTTGCAATTTTCCAGTGAGGAAGGCTGGGGCTGATGAGTTTTTGATCCTTTTGTGGGTGGCTGAACAGGGAGCAGGCGATGGACTGGGTGGGTGGGAGGAAAGTGAGGCAAAATGAGCCCTGGAAACTGGCAGGAGGAGAGATGAGATTGCCCAGGCACTGAGAACTGGCGGATAAAGGAAACCTGCACTTCCTTGCAGTTATAAAGGAGATGGAGGAGAATCCTCGGCTCCTCACCATTACGGTGCGATGATTGGTCTGTACGGCGGTAAGCGTCTGACACGCCCTTCAGCGCATAACGTTGAAATCCCTGCTGCTGATCAGAGGGGGGCGCTGGTGTTGGGAGTCTTTGCAGCAACTACTGTATGCAAGAGTTGACTTCGTACATTCACCATCCTTCCAGTGGAACTGGTTTCCAAAGGGGTTGGATGGGGTTGAGGTTGGGAAGGGTAGCAGTTGGTTCAGGAAAGGAAAGTGTAGAGGTGGGATGTACTTAAGGGAATACTGGGCAGAGGGTTGGGGGAGTGCTGTTGGTGGGGTGGTTAGTTTGGATAGAGATGTTGTTGGGGTGTTGGGAAGGCTGTTGGGGTGGTGGAAGGGTAGGGAGTGTACAGGAAGTGTGGGATGGGTGGGTTAGGATGGCGGGGGGTAGTGGTGAAGTTGGGAGTGTGTGGGGAGGTATTGGGATAGTATTGGGGTTGGATTGGGAAGGGAGTTGGGGGGTGGGGATGGGTTTGATTTGGGAGAGTTAGGGAGGGGTTGAAGAATGGGGTGTGATTGGAGGTATTGGGAGTGGGGCAAGGGTTGAGTTGCCAGAATGGGGAGGGCTTGAGGGTTAGGTTCGGAGATTGGATCGGGCTGGGTTTGGGTTGGGTTACAGAGTAGGAGGAGAGACTAGGAGAGTGTGGGGACTGAGGATGGATTTGAGCGGAGTTGGGAGAATGGGGGAGGGATTGTGGGATCTAGATTTGGCTTGGGTTGGGAGAGTTGGGGTGGGATTGAGGGTTGGTTTTGATGATTTGAAGAGCGGAGAAAGGGGCTTGGGATGAGTTTCAGAGTAGGAAGAGAGAATTGGGGGTGGGAGAATGGGGTCTGGTAATGGGTTTCAGTTGGGTTGGTGGTCTTGGGAAAGTGGGGCGAGAGTTTGGGGAATGGTTTCGTTTGGGTTGGGGTAGAGAAAGTGGGACAAACATTTGGGTGGGAGGGTTGGGTTTGGATTGGGCAGGTGTGGGGACTGAAGATAGATTTAGATTTTGTTGGGAGAATGGGGAGGGACTGAAGGTCGGTTTGTGTTGGCTTGAGTGGGGTAAGGATTTGGGCTGGGTAGGGGTGGGTTTGGATTTGGAGGATGTGGGAAACTGGGCGTGGGTTTTGTTTGTGATGTGAGAATGGGGAGGAACTGAAATTTGGTTTATGTTGGGCTGGGAGACGGTGAGAGCGGGGCAAGGGATTAAAGCAGGATTTGGGTTGGATTTGGTGATGGGAGGAGAAAATACTGCTGGGGTTGGGAGGGAGAATTGAGGGGTAGGGAGGGGAGCCCACGTGTAGCAGCCCCACACCCAGGGATCACCTCTCGAGGAGCTGCTTCAAGGCCCGTTCAATGTTCATGCGGTGCCCGACACGGGTGACTCCCAGGTCCACGTAGTCCTCCTTCTGTAGCGAGGGCAGGTGGCTGCCGTCAATCTCATTGTCCAGGAAATGCTCTTTGTGTTCGCCGAGGTGTAGGTACTCCAGCCAATCGGCCACATCGAACTTGCTCCAGAAGGCCAAAGGCTTGGCAGCGAAGGGCTTGTCCGGGGGTACGGGAGGGGGCGACTGGAACCCTGCGGCCGGCGAGTGGGCTCGGCTGCTCGGTGGGAAACTGGCGTAGCTGTTGCCCCCCGAGGCGGGGGCGCTGTGGGCATCATAGGCTACCGGTGGCGGGGGTGCCCCCACAGCCGAGGGCAGGATGGGCAGGGAGGAGGGGCGAGGGGTGGCAGGGCCGGTCCGCGGCTCGGCTGGCGACATGGAGGGGCTGGGGGCCCTGCGTAGCACCGGCTTGATGTCAAACTCCACCGTCTTGGGGGGCCTGGGCCCGGAGAGGGGATTCTGGGGCCAGTTCTGGAAGGTGCTGCTCACCGGAGGCTTCTGTGCAGCTGCGCCCAGGGTGGGGTCATCCGAGAACCTGGCAGAGGGAGGGGAAAAGTCCATGAGTGAGCTGTGCTCTCTTCCTAATGCCCAGTATCCCTCTCTCCTACACCCAACTATAGCCAATGCCCAACACTTAACCTCCTTCCTTGCTTCCATCACCCAAGCCTGCACACCCTCCCCAATACTGAATGCCCACCGTCCTCCTCTCACCTCAAAGCCCAGTGCCCAAAACCCAACTGCTTTATGCCTTCTAATGCTAACCACACATTCTCCTCTCCAATTCTCAACGTCCTCCTTCCAGCCCAACATCTAACTTCAACCAATGTCCACTCTGTCATCCTCTACAACACTCACTGTCCTATTCCCTGGCCAACCGAAAACCAACTCCCTTCAAACTCACCCAACAGTCAATACCCTCTGTCCTTCCCTCCAACGTCCAACACCACCCAATGCCTAATATCCAAATCCATGGCCAACCAACAGGCACCTTCCTCCCTCCCATCACTCAAACCTGCGGTATCCTCCCCAATGCCCACTGCCTTTCTTCTTAACATCCCCAGTCCTCCTCCCTCCTCAATGCCCTAACCTAACGCCCTTATCCCCTTCCAATGTCCAACCCTGCGTCCTCTTTTCAAAACCCAATGCTGACTGTCCTCCTCACTGACCAGCAACTAACCTCCTTCCACCCTCCCATCACCCAACTCCACATACCCAAGAAGTTGGCATCCACCACAAAGGATCCTCACACTGAGGGCATGCCTTCTTCTCTTTGCTACCATCGGGGAGGAGGGACAGGAGTATAAGAACACTGATTCTCCTTTGCTGTCAGATTTCTAAATGGTCCATGAACACTAACTCACAATTTTGCTCTCTTGTACTGCACTATTTATTTATTTTTTAATGATTTTTTCTTTCGTAACAGAGTACATTTTTATGTACAGCTGCTGCAAAATAATAAATTTCATGACATATATCAGTGATAATTCTGATTCCTGTAGCCCACTGCCCAACCCCAAACTTCCTTCCTCCAGCCCAACACTCAACCTCCTTACCTTCTTCCACTGCTCGACCCCATGTCCCCCCCTCCAATGACCTAATCCTACACCTTCCACCCTGACACCCAATTCCAACGTCCACTGTCCTCTTCCCAAAAGCTCAACTCCTTCCTCCCCTTTCTTCACCCAAATCCACCCAATGCCTAACGCCCAACCACCACTGTCCTCCTGCCGGCACAGCACCTAACCCCAAACAATGCCCTATACCCATTGCTCACAGTCCACTTCCCTAGCCGATGCCCTCACTTCCCTGCAACCTCTCTCCCACCACTCAAATCTGCATCAACGGGCAGCCAGAGATTCACCAAGCCTGTTCTTTTAAGGCCGATGCTGGGAAACTGACCTCTTCACTCCACCCTTGAGGAAAACGCTGTAAATCCTTTCCAAGAGAGTTGGAAGAAGAGTGCTGGAAGAATGTGTTCCCCAAGCACCTGAATTGACAATAGAAGGCTACAATCTGCTTTCTGTTGTTCTTTTACTTTGTTCTACCTCAGTGAACTGTGTAATGAATTAATTTATGTGAAGAGTATGTAAGACAAACTTTTCACTGTATCTTGGTACTGTGACAATGATAATCCAATTCTATCATTTCTAGCCCACCCATTCTCCCTTCTTCCCTATCCCACCAGGCACAAGTTACAAATGCCTGACAGGATGAAACCTCTCGTCTCTCGCCCACTGTTAACAGACTCTTGCCCTAATGGTCTATCTCATTATGGCCTTGCACCTTATGTTCGACCTGCACTGCACCCTTTCTGTACGTGTAGCACTTTATTCTGCATCCTGCTGTTGTTTCTCTTTGTCGTGCCTCAATGTACAGATAAGACCATAAGACACATGGGGCCGTTTGGCAAAATCGAGGCTACTCCGCCGTTCCATCATGGCTGATTTATTATCCCTCTCAACCCCATTCTCCTGTCTTCACCCTGTAACCTTTGTCAACCTTACTGATCAAGAACCTATCAACCTTAAATATAGCCAATTGCTCTAATTATGTAATGACCTGATCTGAATGAATGGGACGCAAGACAAGACACTGTCTCTCGGTGCACTAAGTCAAATTGGGAATTCTTACATAATCAAAGATCCTACCCACCCTGGCCATTTGCTGTCCTCCCTTCTCCACAGAAAAGTTTGAAAGGGAGTCCCTCCAGGCTCGGGGAAACAACAGACAGTAACAACTGGAGGAGCAGCTAACGGTGTTGGTGGTTACCTGTGGCGGGGCGGTGGAGGCTTGGCAGCAATCGGTGGCCCCACGCTCTCTCCGTGCCGGACCCAAGGGCCCCCGCTCATCTGCTGGAGCTTGGAACTGAGTTCGCTGATGATGCTGGCCTTCATCGAGGCCATGCTGGGCACCTGGCTGTGCAGGGGCTCCTCCCACAGCGGGGGGGCGGGGGCCGGGGGCTGGGGCGGGTAGGGGAGGCCCCGGGGCGGCGGGCCGGGCCGGGTGCGCGGCCGGCAGGGGAAGGCGACCGCCGGCTGCTGCTCGGGGCCCAGCACGTGGCCGTCCAGGTAGGCGGCCATGTAGGTGTCGAGCAGGCCGTCGCCCTCGGGCGACAGGGCCGAGGCACCGCCCACCGCCTCGGGGTGATGGTCGCTGCCGCTCCGGCTGTCCGCCTCCTCGATGCCCGAGTCGCCCACCGCCTCGGGCGGGGTCTGGACCGAGGCCTGGCACCCGCCCCGGCCTGCTGCCCCCTGGGCTCTGGCCCCTGCCCCCTCCAGGCAGCCGCCCTGCCCCTCCTTGGGCGCCTGGGTCAGGGTGGCTACCTCGCTGTCGTAGGAGGTGAGGCTGGAGCCGGTGGAGTCAACGGTGGGCAGGCTCTGAGCTTCGGGGCCAGGCGGAGCTGGGGGAGGCGGCGGAGGGGGAGGGGGAGGAGGAGGGGGAGGAGGAGGGGGAGGGGGCGGTGAGCTGGGGGGCGGTGGCGGAGGCATAACCACCTCGGGCCCCTCGAAGCTGTTGGAGAACTCGAGGGGCGGCGGCAGTGGGTCGCTGAAGACAAACTCCTCATCGACGTCGAGTGAGGGGGCAGGCGGCGGGGAGAGCAGTCAGCGGCAGAGCTGGGGCTTCAGGGGGAGCCGCCGGGTATGCTCGGGCCCTGGACGAGCTCTCAGGGGGGGCCTCTGGGTGGGCCCGAACCCTGGCCGGGGGCTCGGGCGGAGGTGCCGGGTGGGCTCGGACCCGGGCCGGGGCTTCGGAGGGGGCTGCTACCGTCGCCTCCTCCTCTGGCCCTCGAGCGCTTGCTGGCCCCCCTCCAGCCAAAACCGGGGGCTTGGCTCCGTCACCCTGGCTGGGCTCAGAGTAACGGGCCGAGACCAGCGCCTTGCGCTCCTCAGGCTCCGGTCTGGCCTGCTCCTTGAGTGAGCGCTCGCGGGCGGCCAGAGCCAGGCCTAGAGGAGACTCGGGATCCAGCACCTTGCCGGTCAGGGGATGGATGAAGGTACCGGCCACCACCGATCCCCGCTGCCCCAGAGCTGAGGGGGCTGGTGAGCTGAAGGCGCTGCCCGCCCCCTGCGCCGGCTTGGTCTGCACGGGGTAGGACCGGCCAGCCGATGCCACCAGGTTCAGGAAGGCGTCAGCATGGTTGAACATGCCTTCGTCGATGGATTTGGAGTGAGCGAGCCGCCGGGCCGGCGGGTGCCCGCGGGTCCCCGCCTCGTCCGTCGATAGGAAGGTGGCTGAGTTGTGGCGGGCCTCGGCGTAGCGCTCGCGGTGGTCACGGTCTCGCCGAGAGGTCCCCGGTACGACCGCAGGCCCGGGCCCGGGCCCCGCACTCAGCTCCAAGCCGTGGCGGGCCTGTGGCGCCTCGGGCCCCGCCTCCGCCTCCACGCTGCTGCCCTGGCTACTGCGGCCGCTGCTGCTGGTGGACGGCGCCTTGACGATGATGGTGGGGATGGGGATGGAGCAGGTCTTCTCCGCTGGCGGCGGTGGGGGCGCCTGTGTCTGCGGCTGCTCGTCCTCCACCTTGGACTGCTTCACCAGCGGCCCCTTGCGCCGCAGCGGCTTGGCCGGCACGTACATGGCGGCATTGGCCGCGCGGCCCGCCGGGTTGGAGTAGCGGGCCTCCGTGGCCTGGCCCCGGCGGCTCCTGGCGGCGGAGGGCCCGAGGGGGACCCCGGCCCCCGGGTGGTGGGCCGGCCTGTCCTCGGAGAGCTGTTCGCCCGCCTGCCGCAGGGCAGCTGCTGCCTTCTCCCGCCGGTGCCGATCTTTGGCCTCCGCCAGCTCCTGCCGCAGGCCGGCGTACAGGCTGCCCGCATCAGCTGCGTTGAAGACGGCGCGGGAGGAAGCCGAGGACTGGGATGGGGCCTGGGCCAGGGTGGGAGGGGGCGGCGGAGGTCCGGCGCGGGGCTGCACCAGGTTGAAGGGTGGGTCCGGAGGAGCGGTGGTGGGTGGGGGCGGGATATCATCTGCGCTGGGCACTGAGAGGCTGCGGGCAAATTTGAAGGCTGGAGGCACCAGGAATTGCTTTTCCTCCTCAGAGGCTCCTGCGAGGGGAGGGGAGGGCGGAAAAGGAGGTGGAGGGGGAGAGGATGGAGTGTCAAGGAGGGTGGGGAGAGAGGGAGGGTGTGGGAAAGGGCGGAGAGGGGGTGGAATGGTTGAACGTAGGGTGGGGAGGGGGGAAGACACGATTGGTGAGGAAATTCGAGGGGTGCAGGATTGAGGGATAGTAGGGATAGGAGAGGGTGGGGGTAGAGAGAAGAATGGAGGAGAGGCAGGGAAGGGGAGAGGGGCAGTGGGGAGAGGGGAGGATGGGACAGGGGCAGTGGGGAGACGGGAGAATTGGGCAGGGGCAGGAGGGGAAAGGGAAGGATAGGTAGAGGGGAGGGCAGGTTGGTGGAGTGGGGAGAGTGATGAGAGAGACATTGAGTACCAGCAGTGAATGACCACCCCAACACATACAACTTGCAAAGACATTCCAGATATCGCCAAAACAGTTCATCCCATCTCCCACCTAAGAACGAACAGAGAATGCTGGGAAACTAACAGGGGGAAACCATGTTGTTGTTTTGCTCCCATAACACAGACAACACATCAATAATACTTCAGGAGCAAGAAAGGTCAGTTACTGTACTACCCTTGGGTCTGGTACCGGTGGGGACGGGTCTGTCACTGTATAACACCGGGGTCCGGTACCGGTGGGGACGGGTCTGTCACTGTGTGACACCGGGGTCTGGTACCGGTGGGGACGGGTCTGTCACTGTATAACACCGGGGTCCGGTACCGGTGGGGACGGGTCTGTCACTGTATAACACCGGGGTACGGTACCGGTGGGGACGGGTCTGTCACTGTATAACACCGGGGTACGGTACCGGTGGGGACGGGTCTGACACTGTATAACACCGGGGTACGGTACCGGTGGGGACGGGTCTGTCACTGTGTGACACCGGGGTCTGGTACCGGTGGGGACGGGTCTGTCACTGTATAACACCGGGGTCCGGTACCGGTGGGGACGGGTCTGTCACTGTATAACACCGGGGTACGGTACTGGTGGGGACGGGTCTGTCACTGTATAACACCGGGGTCCAGTACTGGTGGGGACGGGTCTGTCACTGTATAACACTGGGGTCCGGTACCGGTGGGGACGGGTCTGACACTGTATAACACCGGGGTACGGTACTGGTGGGGACGGGTCTGTCACAGTGTGATACCGGGGTCCAGTACTGGTGGGGACGGGTCTGTCACTGTATAACACCGGGGTCCAGTACTGGTGGGGACGGGTCAGTCACTGTGTGATACCGGGGTCCGGTACTGGTGGGGACAGGTCTGTCACTGTGTGATACCGGGGTCCAGTACTGGTGGGGACGGGTCTGTCACTGTGTGACACCGGGGTACGGTACCGGTGGGGACGGGTCTGTCACTGTATAACACCGGGGTACGGTACTGGTGGGGTTGGGTCTGTCACTGTATAACACTGGGGTCCAGTACTGGTGGGGACGGGTCTGTCACTGTATAACACTGGGGTCCGGTACCGGTGGGGACGGGTCTGTCACTGTGTGACACTGGGGTCCGGTACCGGTGGGGACGGGTCTGTCACTGTACAACACTGGGATACGGGTCTGTCACTGTTTGACACCGGGGTATGGTACCAGTGGGGACGGGTCTGTCACTGTGTGACACTGGGGTCCGGTACCGGTGGGGACGGGTCTGTCACTGTATAACACCGGGGTACGGTACCGGTGGGGACGGGTCTGTCACTGTATAACACTGGGGTACGGTACCGGTGGGGACGGGTCTGTCACTGTGTAACACCGGGGTCCAGTACTGGTGGGGACGGGTCTGTCACTGTATAACACCGGGGTCCAGTGCCGGTGGGGACGGGTCTGTCTCTGTATAACACCGGGGTCCAGTACTGGTGGGGACGGGTCTGTCACTGTATAACACCGGGGTACGGTACTGGTGGGTACGGGTCTGTCACTGTATGACACCGGGGTCCAGTACTGGTGGGTACGGGTCTGTCACTGTATAACACTGGGGTCCGGTACCGGTGGGGACGGGTCTGTCACTGTGTGACACCGGGGTCCGGTACCGGTGGGGACGGGTCTGTCACTGTATAACACCGGGGTCCGGTACTGGTGGGGACGGGTCTGTCACTGTATAACACTGGGGTACGGTACCGGTGGGGACGGGTCTGTCACTGTGTGACACCGGGGTACGGTACCGGTGGGGACGGGTCTGTCACTATGTGACACTGGGGTCCAGTACCGGTGGGGACGGGTCTGTCACTGTATAACACCAGGGTACGGTACCAGTGGGGATGGGTCTGTCACTGTATAACACCGGGGTACGGTACCGGTGGGGACGGGTCTGTCACTGTGTCACGCCGGGGTACGGTACTGGTGGGGACGGGTCTGTCACTGTGTGACACCGGGGTCCGGTACCGGTGGGGACGGGTCTATCACTGTATAACACTGGGGTCCGGTACTGGTGGGGACGGGTCTGTCACTGTATAACACTGGGGTCCGGTACTGGTGGGGACGGGTCTGTCACTGTATAACACCGGGGTCCAGTACTGGTGGGGACGGGTCTGTCACTGTGTGACACCGGGGTCCGGTACTGGTGGGGACGGGTCTGTCACTGTATAACACTGGGGTCCGGTACTGGTGGGGACGGGTCTGTCACTGTGTGACACCGGGGTACGGTACTGGTGGGGACGGGTCTGTCACTGTATAACACCGGGGTACAGTACTGGTGGGGTTGGGTCTGTCACTGTATAACACCGGGGTACGGTACCGGTGGGGACGGGTCTGTCACTGTGTGACACTGGGGTCCAGTACCGGTGGGGACGGGTCTGTCACTGTATAACACTGGGGTCCGGTACTGGTGGGGACGGGTCTGTCACTGTGTGACACCGGGGTACGGTACTGGTGGGGACGGGTCTGTCACTGTGTCACACCGGGGTACGGTACCGGTGGGGACGGGTCTGTCACTGTGTGACACTGGGGTCCAGTACCGGTGGGGACGGGTCTGTCACTGTATAACACTGGGGTCCGGTACTGGTGGGGACGGGTCTGTCACTGTGTGACACCGGGGTACGGTACCGGTGGGGACGAGTCTGTCACTGTATAACACTGGGGTCCAGTACCGGTGGGGACGGGTCTGTCACTGTATAACACCGGGGTACGGTACCAGTGGGGACGGGTCTGTCACTGTATAACACCGGGGTCCAGTACCAGTGGGGACGGGTCTGTCACTGTATAACACCGGGGTACGGTACCGGTGGGGACGGGTCTGTCACTGTGTGACACCGGGGTCCGGTACTGGTGGGGACGGGTCTGTCACTGTGTGACACCGGGGTACGGTACTGGTGGGGACGGGTCTGTCACTGTGTTATACCGGGGTCCAGTACTGGTGGGGACGGGTCTGTCACTGTGTGACACCGGGGTACGGTACCGGTGGGGACGGGTCTGTCACTGTATAACACCGGGGTACGGTACTGGTGGGGTTGGGTCTGTCACTGTATAACACTGGGGTCCAGTACTGGTGGGGACGGGTCTGTCACTGTATAACACTGGGGTCCGGTACCGGTGGGGACGGGTCTGTCACTGTATAACACTGGGGTCCGGTACCGGTGGGGACGGGTCTGTCACTGTGTGACACTGGGGTCCGGTACCGGTGGGGACGGGTCTGTCACTGTGTGACACTGGGGTCCGGTACCGGTGGGGACGGGTCTGTCACTGTGTGACACCGGGGTATGGTACCAGTGGGGACGGGTCTGTCACTGTGTGACACTGGGGTCCGGTACCGGTGGGGACGGGTCTGTCACTGTATAACACCGGGGTACGGTACCGGTGGGGACGGGTCTGTCACTGTATAACACTGGGGTACGGTACCGGTGGGGACGGGTCTGTCACTGTGTAACACCGGGGTCCAGTACTGGTGGGGACGGGTCTGTCACTGTATAACACCGGGGTCCAGTGCCGGTGGGGACGGGTCTGTCTCTGTATAACACCGGGGTCCAGTACTGGTGGGGACGGGTCTGTCACTGTATAACACCGGGGTACGGTACTGGTGGGGACGGGTCTGACACTGTATAACACCGGGGTCCAGTACTGGTGGGTACGGGTCTGTCACTGTATGACACCGGGGTCCAGTACTGGTGGGTACGGGTCTGTCACTGTATAACACTGGGGTCCGGTACCGGTGGGGACGGGTCTGTCACTGTGTGACACCGGGGTCCGGTACCGGTGGGGACGGGTCTGTCACTGTATAACACCGGGGTACGGTACCGGTGGGGACGGGTCTGTCACTGTATAACACTGGGGTACGGTACCGGTGGGGACGGGTCTGTCACTGTGTGACACCGGGGTACGGTACCGGTGGGGACGGGTCTGTCACTATGTGACACTGGGGTCCAGTACCGGTGGGGACGGGTCTGTCACTGTATAACACTGGGGTCCGGTACTGGTGGGGACGGGTCTGTCACTGTATAACACTGGGGTCCGGTACTGGTGGGGACGGGTCTGTCACTGTATAACACTGGGGTCCGGTACTGGTGGGGACGGGTCTGTCACTGTGTGACACCGGGGTACGGTACTGGTGGGGACTGGTCTGTCACTGTATAACACCGGGGTACAGTACTGGTGGGGTTGGGTCTGTCACTGTATAACACCGGGGTACGGTACCGGTGGGGACGGGTCTGTCACTGTGTGACACTGGGGTCCAGTACCGGTGGGGACGGGTCTGTCACTGTATAACACTGGGGTCCGGTACTGGTGGGGACGGGTCTGTCACTGTGTGACACCGGGGTACGGTACTGGTGGGGACGGGTCTGTCACTGTGTCACACCGGGGTACGGTACCGGTGGGGACGGGTCTGTCACTGTGTGACACTGGGGTCCAGTACCGGTGGGGACGGGTCTGTCACTGTATAACACTGGGGTCCGGTACTGGTGGGGACGGGTCTGTCACTGTGTGACACCGGGGTACGGTACCGGTGGGGACGGGTCTGTCACTGTATAACACTGGGGTCCAGTACCGGTGGGGACGGGTCTGTCACTGTATAACACCGGGGTACGGTACCAGTGGGGACGGGTCTGTCACTGTATAACACCGGGGTCCAGTACCAGTGGGGACGGGTCTGTCACTGTATAACACCGGGGTCCGGTACTGGTGGGGATGGGTCTGTCACTGTGTGACACCGGGGTACGGTACTGGTGGGGACGGGTCTGTCACTGTGTCACACCGGGGTACGGTACCAGTGGGGACGGGTCTGTCACTGTGTAACACCGGGGTACGGTACCAGTGGGGACGGGTCTGTCACTGTATAACACTGGGGTCCGGTACCGGTGGGGATTGGTCTGTCACTGTATAACACTGGGGTCCGGTACCGGTGGGGACGGGTCTGTCACTGTGTCACACCGGGGTACGGTACTGGTGGGGACGGGTCTGTCACTGTATAACACCGGGGTCCGGTACTGGTGGGGACGGGTCTGTCACTGTGTGACACCGGGGTACGGTACCAGTGGGGACGGGTCTGTCACAGTATAACACCGGGGTCTGGTACTGGTGGGGACGGGTCTGTCACTGTATAACACTGGGGTACGGTACCGGTGGGGACGGGTCTGTCACTGTATAACACTGGGGTCCGGTACCAGTGGGGACGGGTCTGTCACTGTATAACACCGGGGGTCCAGTACTGGTGGGTACGGGTCTGTCACTGTATAACACTGGGGTCCGGTACCGGTGGGGACGGGTCTGTCACTGTGTGACACCGGGGTCCGGTACCGGTGGGGACGGGTCTGTCACTGTATAACACCGGGGTACGGTACCGGTGGGGACGGGTCTGTCACTGTATAACACTGGGGTACGGTACCGGTGGGGACGGGTCTGTCACTGTGTGACACCGGGGTACGGTACCGGTGGGGACGGGTCTGTCACTATGTGACATTGGGGTCCAGTACCGGTGGGGACGGGTCTGTCACTGTATAACACTGGGGTCCGGTACTGGTGGGGACGGGTCTGTCACTGTATAACACTGGGGTCCGGTACTGGTGGGGACGGGTCTGTCACTGTATAACACCGGGGTCCAGTACTGGTGGGGACGGGTCTGTCACTGTGTGACACCGGGGTCCGGTACTGGTGGGGACGGGTCTGTCACTGTATAACACTGGGGTCCGGTACTGGTGGGGACGGGTCTGTCACTGTGTGACACCGGGGTACGGTACTGGTGGGGACTGGTCTGTCACTGTATAACACCGGGGTACAGTACTGGTGGGGTTGGGTCTGTCACTGTATAACACCGGGGTACGGTACCGGTGGGGACGGGTCTGTCACTGTGTGACACTGGGGTCCAGTACCGGTGGGGACGGGTCTGTCACTGTATAACACTGGGGTCCGGTACTGGTGGGGACGGGTCTGTCACTGTGTGACACCGGGGTACGGTACTGGTGGGGACGGGTCTGTCACTGTGTCACACCGGGGTACGGTACCGGTGGGGACGGGTCTGTCACTGTGTGACACTGGGGTCCAGTACCGGTGGGGACGGGTCTGTCACTGTATAACACTGGGGTCCGGTACTGGTGGGGACGGGTCTGTCACTGTGTGACACCGGGGTACGGTACCGGTGGGGACGGGTCTGTCACTGTATAACACTGGGGTCCAGTACCGGTGGGGACGGGTCTGTCACTGTATAACACCGGGGTACGGTACCAGTGGGGACGGGTCTGTCACTGTATAACACCGGGGTCCAGTACCAGTGGGGACGGGTCTGTCACTGTATAACACCGGGGTCCGGTACTGGTGGGGACGGGTCTGTCACTGTGTGACACCGGGGTACGGTACTGGTGGGGACGGGTCTGTCACTGTGTCACACCGGGGTACGGTACCAGTGGGGACGGGTCTGTCACTGTGTAACACCGGGGTACGGTACCAGTGGGGACGGGTCTGTCACTGTATAACACTGGGGTCCGGTACCGGTGGGGATTGGTCTGTCACTGTATAACACTGGGGTCCGGTACTGGTGGGGACGGGTCTGTCACTGTGTCACACCGGGGTACGGTACTGGTGGGGACGGGTCTGTCACTGTATAACACCGGGGTCCGGTACTGGTGGGGACGGGTCTGTCACTGTGTGACACCGGGGTACGGTACCAGTGGGGACGGGTCTGTCACAGTATAACACCGGGGTCTGGTACTGGTGGGGACGGGTCTGTCACTGTATAACACTGGGGTACGGTACCGGTGGGGACGGGTCTGTCACTGTATAACACTGGGGTCCGGTACCAGTGGGGACGGGTCTGTCACTGTATAACACCGGGGTCCAGTACTGGTGGGACGGGTCTGTCACTGTATAACACTGGGGTCCGGTACCGGTGGGGACGGGTCTGTCACTGTATAACACTGGGGTCTGGTACCGGTGGGGATGGGTCTGTCACAGTATAACACCGGGGTCCGGTACCGGTGGGGACGGGTCTGTCACTGTATAACACTGGGGTCCAGTACTGGTGGGGACGGGTCTGTCACTGTATGACATTGGGGTCCAGTACCGGTGGGGACGGGTCTGTCACTGTATAACACCGGGGTATGGTACCGGTGGGGACGGGTCTGTCACTGTGTGACACTGGGGTATAGTGCTCATGAGGAAAGGCCTGTCACTGTATATCATTTAAGTCTAGTATCGGTGGGGAAGGTTCTTCTCCTGCATAACACAAAATTAGAGTAAGGTCTTGTTTTTCCAATAACCTGGTACATTCCCCACCACACTCGGCCCATCCATCCCTCCTGTCCCACACTTACCCATTGACTTCTGCCGCATCATTCCTTGTTGTGCCGCTAGGTATGGACGGTCGAAGCTGATTGGAGGCCCCATTATCGACATTCCCGTCTGCCCGTATAGTGGCTGTAGAAAGCGACGGGAATGGTTAGTTACCTCCACTGCCCTGTACACTGGGTTTACTCACTTTAAATGTTGAGGACACCCATAGCCAAAACGACTGTCTCCGACCTCCAGTTACTAACAACTAGTGCAGGGCTGTATCGCTGCATTACAGGAAGGACATGGAGGCTTTGGAGGGATTCACCAGGATGCAGACCCGATTAGAGGGCATGAACTCATAAACAGCCGTCGGAGAAACTCGAGGCTGAGGGAAGAGCTGATAGCAGTTTATGACATTATGAGGGCCTCAGATAGGGTAGAGTCAGAATATCTTTCCGAGGGTTGAAATATCAAATAGTGTAAATAAGGTGAGAGGGAGAAAGTTTGAAGGAGATTTTATCAGCCGAGATGTTTATACACAAGGGTGGGTGGGTGCTTGGGGTCTTGGTTAGGGGTAGTAGTGGAAGCAGGGACAGTAGTGTCGTTTAAGAAGCATTTAGACTGACAGATGGACAGGCAGGGAATGGAGGGATATGGAGCATGTGCAGGCAGACACAATGAATTTACATTGGTACAATAATCAGCACAGATATGATGGGCTGAAGGGCCTGTTCATAGAACAGAACAGAACTGGCGGGCCATTTGACCCAATGTACTTGCTCTTGGTGTCCTTGGTACCAATTTATACCACGCCTTCCTACTGTGTATCATCCCTATCCCTCCATTCCCTTCAGATTCACGCTTCTGTCTCAACGCTTCTTAAACTCCACCAAACTGCCTGACTCCATCCCCAGTGAAACACTCCAGGCACCTTCCATACCTGTGTCCAAACAACTTGCCCCTCACCTAGCCTTTAAACTTCCCCCATCAAACCTTCAATGCATTTCATCTGGTGCTTGACATATCTACCCTTGGGGAAAGATCCTGATTGTCTAACCTACCTATGCCTTGCATAATTTAAAAAAAAACTCTTACAGTTCTCCCCTTGGCTTCTGACGCTCGTGGGAGAACAACACAAGTTTGTGCAACCGACCCTTGTAAGTAATACCCTCTAGGCAGCATCCTGGTAAATCTCATCTGCATCCTCTCTATTCTCCTCGTTCTGCAGCAAGACTTGCTTACTCTTACGCTCAACGGCTCTACCAATGAAGACAAGTATGCCACATGTCTTCTTTATCACCTTATCCACTCGAGAAGCCTCTTTCAGCAAACTATGGACTTGGAACCAGGATCTCCCTGCACTTCACTGTTACTTATGGTCCTGGCATTGACTGTATCCTCCAAGAGGACCAGAACCTTGTGGTAGGGTTTGGAGGCTTGAGTGCCTCAGCGACCTGGAGAGTGACATTGGCTGGAGTTGAGGTATCATGCTGTGGCTCTTGGTAGGGTCACCCACGCCAAACAGGTCAAAGGGCAGAGGCCAGACTAAGAGTGGTCCACCGGTCCTCCAGGTTCGGGGGTTCAGCTCAGGGCAAACAACCCTGACCGGTAAAACAAAATTGTTACAGAAACAGCAATGAAGAATCCTTCTACATCTGAGTGCGACGGTATTCTTGAGTCTCCACCTGGGACTTGCATGACGGACAGTAGTGAAAACCGAGAAGAAGCTACTGACATGATGAAGGAAGCCCTGAACACCACCAGAGATGGAGGATCTTCATTGCTGCCCTAAATGCCACTGGCAAAACAGGCAACAATACATATTGACTGTATACTTGCCTTCATTAAATTCTATCTGCCACTTCTCAGTCCAGGTCTGAAATTGTTTTCTTTCTTTGTCCTTTACACTCTCGGCAACTCCACCAATCTTGGTGTCATCTGCAAAATCGCTTACCCACCCATCCACATTTATATCCCAAACCGAGGTACCAGTTCTGATCCTTGTGGAACTCGGATCACGGATCTCCAGCCAGAATAAGAACCTTCCACCCTACTCTCTGTCGACATTTTGGGCTGAGATCCTTCATCAGGACTGGAAAGGGCAAGAGAAGATGCCTTTATCAGAAAGTGGGAGGAGGGGAAGGAGTACAAGCTGGCAGGTGATAGGTGAGACCGGGTGTGGGGGAAGATGAGTGGGGATGAAGTACGAAGCTGGGAGGTGATAGGTGAGGGGGGGAAGATCGGTAGGTGGGGGAGTGGGGGTGAAGTATGAAACTGGGAGGAGATAGGCAGAAGAGGTAAAGGGCTGAGAAAGGATTTTGATAGAAGAGGATGGTGGAATATGGAAGAAAGAGAAGGAGGAAGAGCACCTGGGGGTGGTGATGGACAGTTGTCTGAAACGCCTACTGTTTATTTCCCTCCGTAGAAGCTGCCTGACGTGCTAAGTTCCTCCGGCACTTCTTCTGTGTTGCTCAAGATTTCCAGCATCTGCAGAATCTCTTGTGGTTATGAGCTGACTGTAAACCCAGTTAGTATTTAACCAGTTTAAGTCCTTGGATCCCAGGCAGTCTACTAGACTACCATGCGAGATGTCTTTGTTTTTCGCTTCTGTAAATTACAAGCATTTAATAAAGAAATAAAACAACCTGGCACTCAACGCCAGTAAGACCAAGGAAATGACTGTGGGCTTCAGGAAGGGGAAGTCGAGGGAACACACACCAGGCCTCATCGAGGAACCACCAGTGGAAAGAACGAGCAAGTTCCTAGCTATCAATATCTCTGAGGATTTATCCTGGGCCCAACACATGCAGCTATAAAGAAGGCATGACAGCAGCTACGTTTCATTTGTCACCAAAGGCACTCACAAATCAATATGGATGTACTATAGAGAGCATTCAAACCGGCTGCATCACCGTCTGGTATCGGTGCTGGGGGGGGGAGGGGCTACTGTACAGAATCGAAATAAGCTACAGAGTGTTGTAAACCCAATCAGCTCCATCATGGGTACTAGTATCCAGGACATCTTCAAGGAGCAGCGCCTCAAAAAGGACCCCCACCACCCAGGTCACGCCTTGTTCTCATTGCTACCATCAGGGAAGAGGTACAGCAGCCTGAAGGCACACACTCAGCCATTCAGGAACAGCTTCTTCCCCTCTGCCATCTGATTTCTGAAAGGGCATTGAACCCATGAACATTATCTGACTATTTTTATTTTTATTTTTTCATGACTTACTTAATTGAACTATTTTATATGTATATACACGTGTGTGTGTATATATATATATATATATATATATATAATATATATTAATAATATATTTTATATATATATTTAATACATGTATATTAATTACAGTAATTCACATTTTTATGCATTGCAATGGACTACTGCTGCTGCAAAGACAACAAATTTCACAATATATGCCGGTGATATTAAACCTGATTCAGATTCTGAATTAGTACAATACTGTAGATTAAGTCAGTATTGGAAACTGTGACCGTGGCTGCGGGAGTACCAGCCAACAGATGGCGACAAAGAGCCACTTTCAAACACTGCTCTCTATTGCCCTCATGAGGATAATCGAAGTACAGCAGCCCAACCTTGTTCTCTTGAACGTTAAACTTCTGGTGATTTGTAATTCTATATTTAAACAAATTCTGTACAAAGTTTTCTGTTCAGTTACTAATTAATGCTAATTACACATTAATGTACTGTGGATTGAGAGAGGGATTTGTACATTTCCCATCTGTTTAAACAATGACCATGTAAAGCCAGTCAATGCGGGAATGCACAAGTTCCTGCGAATGTGAGAGGCAGATCTGTTTAATAATGAGCTGACACACTCACACACACACACACAATCCACATGCATACACCATGATACACTCACACACACAATCCACACTCATACACCACAATCCACATGCACACACTCACACACACAATCCACACTCATACACCACAATCCACATGCACACATTCACACACACAATCCATACACACACACACACACACAGTCCGGACACGTTCACACAGCAACACCACGGTCCACACACACACTCAGGCACCACAATCCACACGTATTCACACACTACAATCCACAAACACAATCCATACACACTCACACACCACAATCCACACACATATTCACACACTGACACACCACAATCCACACACACCCACAAACACAATCCATACACACTCACACACCACAATCCACACACATATTCACACACTGACACACCACAATCCACACACACCCACAAACACAATCCATACACACTCACACACCACAATCCACACACATATTCACACACTGACACACCACAATCCACACACACCCACAAACACAATCCATACACACTCACACACCACAATCCACACATACACTCACCACAATTACACACTCACTCATACACCCATTCACATAATCTTTTCACTCGCGCCCACTCAAACACGCACACACATATTTGCACGCTGTCCCTTATCCATTGAACAACCCAGTTAACCATCAGTGTCCCTCCCCCTGCTGGAGGGAATGGAGGTAGGGAGAAGGAGAACAGATAAAAGGTGGGGCAGCAGCAGGGGAACAGATGGGGGGAGAGGTAGGAGAAATTTAAGAGTGGCGGAAGGGGGAGGGCGGGAGTCAAAGAGTGGAAAGAGGAGTGAAGGAGGACAGTGAAGAGGGAAGGGATGAGGATAGAGCTGAGGAGAGGGACAATGATGGACTGGGTGGGGGTGAGGGACAGTGATGGAATGGGAGGGGTGTGGGATGGAGAGGGAATGGGGGCAAAGGGACGGTAAGGGAATGAGAGGTGAGAGGGACATTGAGGGAATGGGGAGCAGCAATGGGAGAGGGAGAGAGACAGTGAGGGGGAGAGGGATGGTGGGGGAATAGGAGGGGGAGAGGGATAAAGAAGGAATGGGGAGACACAACGGAAGGGAGAAGTGGACAGTGAGGGAATGGGGGAAGTGGGGCAGAGAGAGAATGGGGGAAGTGGGGGAAGTGGGGCAGAGAGGGAATGGGGAAGTGGGGCAGAGAGGAAATGGGGGCAAGTGGGGCAGAGAGGGAATGGGGGCAAGTGGGGCAGAGAGGAAATGGGGGAAGTGGGGCAGAGAGGGAATGGGGGAAGTGGGGCAGAGAGGGAATGGGGAAGTGGGGCAGAGAGGGAATGGGGAAGTGGGGCAGAGAGGGAATGGGGAAGTGGGGCAGAGAGGGAATGGGGAAGTGGGGCAGAGGGAATGGGGGAAGTGGGGCAGAGAGGGAATGGGGGAAGTGGGGCAGAGAGGGAATGGGGGAAGTGGGGCAGAGAGGGAATGGGGAAGTGGGGCAGAGGGAATGGGGAAGTGGGGCAGAGAAGGAATGGGGGAAGTGGGGCAGAGAGGGAATGGGGGAAGTGGGGCAGAGAGGGAATGGGGGAAGTGGGGCAGAGATGGAATGGGGAAGTGGGGCAGAGAGGGAATGGGGAAGTGGGGCAGAGAGGAAATGGGGGAAGTGGGACAGAGAGGGAATGGGGAAGTGGGGCAGAGAGGGAATGGGGGAAGTGGGGCAGAGGGAATGGGGGGAAGTGGGGCAGAGAGGGAATGGGGAAGTGGGGCAGAGAGAGAATGGGGAAGTGGGGCAGAGAGGGAATGGGGAAGTGGGGCAGAGAGGGAATGGGGAAGTGGGGCAGAGAGGGAATGGTGAAGTGGGGCAAGTGGGGCAGAGAGGGAATGGGGAGGTGGAGCAGAGAGGGAATGGGGAGGTGGGGCAGAGAGGGAATGGGGAAGTGGGGCAGAGAGGGAATGGGGAAGTGGGGCAGAGAGGGAATGGGGAGCAGTTGAAGGGGATGGTTGAGTGGGCAGAGGAGAGATCTGTAGAGATGGTTGTGGAGGGTGTTTGGTAAAGTCACAGGGTGAGTGAGAGAAAGAACAAACAGAATGGCCAGTGTGGTGAAGGGAGGGAGGAAAGAGAGAGGGGGAGTTTATAGGAGAAAGTGTTAAGAGCGTAAGGAGCGGGAGGGGAGGAGATAGATAGAGTGCTGCGAGAGAGAGTGAGAAAGAGAAGAAAAAGAAAAGGAAGATCTCCGCTCCAGAGACCAAGCCACTCTCATCTCCTGAGCCACCCTCCCCACCCCGAGACTGAACACCCCCTCCTCCCACACAGCTGCACCCACCTCAGGACTGTAGTAGGTTCTGGGGACAGGACGGGGTTTGGGAATGCCAGCCTGACCTCCAGCCGTCTCGTTGGCGATGGACTGCTGGGCAGCAGCCAGGATCTCGTCCAGTCGGTCTGTGGGCAAAGGAGAGGCTTGGTGAGGTGATGGAGGGTGCAATGATGGTGGGTTGAGAGTCGGGGAATGGGGTGACACTGATCCTTCAGACCCTCACAATGGGATAGACCATTCCCAATGCAGTGGGACTGTGAGGAACAACAGGCAGATGACGGGGCAAAATTGCAGTCTGTGGGATGAGTTGAAGTGTGACGGGGGCAAAATTAATAAGGGTGATGAATACAGGACTGAAGGTGACTGAATGCCTGCAGTATGCGGAGTAAGATAGATTATCTTGTAGCACAGTTAAAGGTTGGCAGGTAATGGGCATCACTGAATCGTGGCTGAAAAAAGATTATAGTTGGGAGCTTAACGTTGAAGGATACACAGTGCCTCGGAAGGCAGGTAAGCAGAGGGGGTGGTTTGGCTCTGTTGGTAAAAAAAAATGAAATCAATTCCTTAAAAAGAGATGATAGGATAGGAAGATGCAGAATGCTTGTGGGTGGAGTTAGAGTTAAGCAAGGGTAAAAACATCCTGGAGTTATACGCAACCATCCGAAGCATAGCCAGGATGTGCGATGTAAATTACAACAGGAGACAGAAAAAGCATGTAGACAGGGCAATGTTATGATGCAAATGGAAGATTTCAATACACAGGTAGGTTATGAAAATCAGGTTGGTGTTGGATCCCAAAAAGAGGAAATATATACAATACCCACGAGATGGCTTCTTAGAGCAGCTTGTGGTTGAGACAGACAGACATACATCAGACATGAGAGACCACTAGTTTAAAGGCAATCCGGATTGCGTATTGTACAATGACCCAGATTTGATTAGGGAGCTTAAGATAAAGGAACCCTTAAGGAAGTAGTGATCATAATATGATAGAATTCACTCTGCAGTTTGAGAGGGAGTAGGTAAAGACAGATGTATCAGTATTACAATGCAGTAACGGGAATTACAGAGGCATGAGAGACGAGCTGGACAAAGTTGATTGGAAGGGGACACTAACAGAGATGATGGGAGAATAGTAATTTCTGTAGATTATGGGGGCAACTCAGAAGGCAAAGGTTAGATATATCCCAAAGATTAAGAGTATTCTAAAGTGAGGATGAGCAACCATGACTGACAAGGGGAAGGAAGGTCATATATTAGAGCAGATATTAGCGGGAAGTTAGAGGATTGTTAAGCTTTTAAAAACTGACTAACAATAGGAGGCTAAAAGAAGAAATATGAAGATGAGCTAGCAATAATATAGATGAGGATACCAAAAGACTTTTCAGATACATAAAGTGTAAAAGAGAAGCTAACATGCATATTGGACTGCTGGAAAATAACGCTAGAGAGGTTGTAATGGGGGACAGAAACGGTGGATGAACTTAAGCATTTTGCATCGGTCTTCGCTATGAAAGAGACTAGCAGTATGCCAGAAATTCGAGAGTGTCAGGGGCAGAAGTGAGTGTAATTGCTATTACTACAGAGAAGGTGCTTGGGAGGCTGAAAGGTCTGAAAGTCGGTAAGTCACCCGGACCAGATGGACTACACCCCAGGGTTCTGAAAGTGTTAGCTAAAGCAATTGTAGAGGCATTAGTAATGATCTTTCAAAAATTACTAGAAAATTGTAAATGTCAGTCTACTCTTTAAGAAAGGAGTGAGACATAAGAAAGGAAATTACAGGCCTCAGTGGTTGGGAAGATCCAGGATGAGGTTACGGGGTACTTGGTGCATGATAAAATAGGCCAAAGTCAGCATGGTTTCTTTAATGGGAAATCTAGTCTGACAAATCTGTTGGAATTATTTAAGGAAATAACAGGCAGGATAGATAAAGAAGAGTGAGTCCTTTGTTTGCCTAGATTTTCAGAAGATATTTAATGAAGTGCCACACATGAGGCTGCTTGAAAAGAGCTCATTATGTTACAGGAAAGACACTTGCACGGGTACAAGATTGGCTCACTGGTCGGAGGCAAAGATCCCGAATAAAAGGGGCCTGTTTTGGTCGGAAGCCAGTGTTTACTGGTGTTCGCGGGGGGTCGGTGTTGGAACCCCTTCTTTTCACGTTTTATGTTAACGATTTGGATGACAGAATTGACGGCTTTATGGCTGAGTTTGCAGACGATAGGCGGACGGGCAGGGAGTCTGCAGAAGCACTTGGACAGATTGGGAGAGTGGCAAAGAAATGGCACATGGAATATAGGGTAGGGAAGTGTTCGCTCAAGTACTTCAGTCGAAGAAATAAAGGTGTAGACTATTTTCTAAACGGTGAGAAAATTCAAAAGTCAGAGGTGCAAAGGGATTTGGGAGTCTTTGGACAAGATTCCCTAAAGGTTAACTTGCAATTGCGTCAGTGGTAAGGAAGATAAATGCAATGTTAGCATTCATTTTCAGAGATTAGAATTTAAGAGCAAGGACATGATGCTTTATAAAGCATTGGTCAGACAGCACTTGGGAGTACTGAGAGCAGTTTTGGGCCCCTTATCTAGTAAAAGGTGCGCTGGCATTGGAGAGGGTTCAGAAGAGGTTCACAAGAATGATTCCAGGAATGAAAGGGTTAAATGAGGAGCGATGACAGCTAAGGGGGCTGAATTCACTGGAGCTCGGAAGAATGAGGGAGGACAGAAAGGCCTAGAAAGAATGGGTGTAAAGGGCATTTCCTGTAGTGGGGCAATCTTAAAATCAGAGGACACGGCCTCGGAATATATGTACATCCATTGAGAACAGAGAGGAAGTTGAATTTCTTTAGCCAGAGGGTGGTACTCTGTGGAATTCCTTGCCACAGACGGCTACAGAGGCCAAGTCATTGGAAGTGGAGGTTGGGTAAGTTCTTGATTAGTAAGGGCATCAGAGGTTATAGAAAAGGCAGGAGAATGGGGTTGAGTGGGATAATACGTTAGCCATGATGGAATGGCGGAGCTGACCCAGAGGGCCAGGTGACCTAATTCAGTTCCTATGTCTTATGGTCCCACCCACCCTCATCCCCCCCTTACTCTCCAACCACAGCCCCAGGAGAAATGATGGGAGTTAAGGCTCCCCATGGTGATTAATCCAAACAAACGTGATCATTGTAAAGTGTGAAGTTCATCCAGGTGGTGGGGAGATGACCCATCATCGTCCCTGAACTCTCTCTTTACCCTCCACTCACCTACCATTATATACCCTCCCTCCTATCACTGCACCCCTCCCCACTAACCTTCACTCTATTCCCCCTACACTCCTTTCCCTCTGCACCTTCCTTTTCATCCCTCCTCAACCTTCAGTCCGTTCCTCCTCCACCCTCTTCCAAACTTTTCTTTATCCCTCTCAACCCTCCTCAAATATTCCCTCTAACCTTCCCCACCATCCACTTCCCATTCCTCTGTCTGCTCCCCCCTCCCCCATCTGGTCACTCGCTGCTTCGCTTCCAATCATCTCTCCCGGTGGCTGGTTTTGGGAGCTGCCCCAGGTCTTCAAATGCACAACAGGTGAAATATAGTGAGCAATGGGCCCAGCCCAGTAATGCCAAGTGAACTCGTTTGATCTGGTGTGTTTGGAAACTGGACAGGGCGAGGGGAAGTTGTACCGGGGGGTGGGGGCACGGAGGAGGGGGGTGGTCAGACAGGGGGTTGTGAGGAAGTTGGAGGTTGAACTGGGAGAGTTGGACAGTAGGGTGGGGAGTTTGCAGGGGTGTAGGATTTGGACAGGAGGGTGGGGGTAGTTGGTCTGGAGGGTGTGGGAATTGGATGGGGCAGGGGAGTTGGACAGGGGTGGGGGAGTTAGTGGGGTCAGGTTGGGGAAGTTGGGAGGATGGGGTGGGGGAGTTGGGCAGCGGGTGGGGAGCTAGATGGCGGGGTGGGGGAGTTGATCTATTTACTTAGTGCCATCTGGTAAACCTTCCTCTTCTCTGTCGCCTGTGAAGGTTCGTAATCTGAAAGACACAAAGGGGTTAACAGGTTAGAGGTCACATGTGATTGACCCGGGCAGTGTCTCCCCCACCCCCCCGAGAGGGGGTTGGAGACCGTAGAGGTGAAGTGGAGGGAGAAGTAGATTGGAAGAAGGGAGAGCTAGAGAGTGGGAGGGGAGGGAGAGTGTTAGGGAAAGATGGAGGGAGAGGGGAAGGGGGAAAAGAGCAAGAGGTAAAACGGGAGTGAGGGAACTAATCCATTGTAACTTTCCCCCTAATTAACCCATTTCTGCCCTTTATTATCAATCACCAATATGTGTCTGTCGAACACATATTGCTGACAGACCATATGCCGGAGAAGCTACTGAGATGTCAGTAACTTCCGTTCCTCCCCACCACACCACCCCCACAGATGCTGCTCGACCTGCCGAGTTCCAGCAGATTGGGTGATGCTCCAGATGATGCTGTCTCTGGTGTTTTCAGGGAGGGAAGGAGTCCCTCGCCAACCTGCACTCCTTCAGCAGGCCAGTGAGGGCCACCTTGAACATGACGACCTTGAGGATGCTCCAGCGCCTCTTCCCAGCTCTCCGAGGGCGGTATGGATCGGGCAGGATGTACAAAAGCCTCACCCCATCCTCCCGTCACCGCAACAGGGACCGTGTTCCCCTTGTCCTCACCTACCACCCCGCCAGCCTCCGGATCCAGCACATTATCCTCTGCAACTTCCGCCACCTTCAACAGGACCCCACCACTAAGCACATCTTTCTCTCTCTACCCCTCTCAGCTTTTCACAGGGATCGTTCCCTCTGCGACTACCTGTCCCTACCCCTCCTCTCTTCAGGGCCCCAAACAGTCCTTCCAGGTGAGGCTACACTTCACTTGTGAGTCTGTTGGGGTAATCTATTGCATCCGGTGCTCCCGGTTCGGCCTCCTCTACTCCGGCGAGACCCGATGCAGACTGGGGGACCGCTTCGTCGAGCACCTCCGCTCCGTCCGCCACAACAGACAGGATCTCCCGGCTGCCACCCACTTCAAATCTGCTTCACATTCCCATTCGGGTATGTCCATACATGGCCTCCTCTACTGCCATGATGAGGCCAAACTCAGGTTGGAGGAGCAACACCTCATATACCGTCTGGGTAGTCTCCAGCCCCTTGGCATGAACATCGAATTCTCCAACTTCTGGTAATTCACTCCCTCTCCCTTCCCCCATCCCACTTTCACTCTGTCTCCTCTTCTAGCTGCCTATCACCTCTCATGACTCTGCCTTCTTCTACTACCCATAGTGCTTTCCCCTTAGATTCCTTCTTCACCTCTCCTGCCTATCCCCTCCCTGCTTCCCCTCTCCCACCCCTTGATCTTTCCTCTGATTGGTTTTTCACCTGGCACCTACCAGCCTTCTCCTTCCCACCCTCCCCCACCTTCTTCATAGGGCCCCTGCCCCCTCCCTCTTCAGTCCTGACAAAGGGTCTCGGCCCGAGACGTTGACTGTTCCGTTTCCATGGATGCTGCCCGACCTGCTGAGTTCCTCCAGCGTGCTGTGCGTGTTGCTTTGACCCCAGCATCTGCAGAGTATTTTCTGGGTACAAAAGCCTGAAGTTTCACATCACCATGTTCAAGAACAGCTCTTTCTCTTCAACTATTTGAACATACAACTCTAATCACGACCTCAGGCTGTGAGAACACTTTGCACTACAATGAACTTATTTTGTTCCAATTATGTTCTCTCTTATATAATTTATACCAAATTTTACAAACACTATACAAAAAAATGTATAATTTGATATAAATTATGTTTTTTGTGTATCTGACGCTCTGTGTCTGTGATTCCACTGCAAGTCAGCTTTTCCTTGCATCTGTGCACACATGGACTTGTGCAGATGTCAATAAACTCCACTTTAACTTTGATTAATCTTGTGATTTCCAAACACCGACCACCTGGATTTGGAGGCAGGAAACGTCATCTTTGGAAGGCATGCCGGAGTTCCTCAGCAGGGATGAGGGGAGAATGGGGGAGTTGAGAAGCTAACCATCACCCTACTGATACTGGACCCTACGGCCTCCCCAGCGATGGACAACTGTTCCCTAGACAGACACCACAAGGGCTCAATCCCACCGTCTCCCTTTACAATTGCAGGATACGAGGGGAATCTTCCCGGGAATCTGCGAGTGTAGGGAGCAGAAAGCTGGGTTCATTCTCCGCCCCAGGATTCAGTCCATCTGTTCTCAGTCCAGAGTAGACGGGTCCTGAGCACCTAATACCTCACCCCAGAACTCTCTGTGGGCATAGAAGATGGGGGAGCTGTTTCCAGGGTAGTGCTGATATGGATTTCTGTGCGGTTTAATAAGAGTAGCACAGCTAGCTGAACCGCTGTCTCACGGTGCCAGAGATTGGGATTGATCCCGACCTCCCGAGCTTTCTGTGTGGCGTTTGCAGGTTTCTGCCTGTAGATTTCCTCCAGGTGCTCAGGTTTCCTCCTATATCCCAAGAACGTGCAGATCAGTGGGTTAACTGGCCACTGCAAATTGTCCCCCAGTGTGTGGGTGAGGGGTATAATCTGGGGGGGAGGGAGAGGGTAAATGAGAATTATGGAGTGTATAAAATGGGATCAGTGTAAATGTGTGGTTGATGGACAGCACGGACTCAATGGGCCAAAGGGCCTGTTTCTCTCTATGATTCTAAGGGGCTCCATTAACATCAGGAAGTTTCGAACAACAAAAAGAGCCACTGGCTGACTTCCTCACGCCCACACCTCTCACTCTTCCCCTTACAATCCCTTCCCAATTCCACACCCAATCAGCAGCTCCGAGACTCCCGGAATATGGCTGGCCTCGTTGCAGGGCATGGAGAGAGGGAAGGGGAGAATCGGGATCTTGGATCACCTCCAGTTTGAGCCGCCCCCTTTTCACTTGTCAGCTCGGAGACGTTTCCTGATGTTAATGAGGGAGGAATCAGGGACAATGAGTTAATGGAGACTGGAGATGCTCTGGACTGAGGGTTTGCTAAAAAGAAAAATGATGCCCATGTGACCTATCTGTCACTCACCACTCTTCCTGTTCCACGGAGATGCTATGTGAGGAAAGAAAAAGCCATTTCAGTCCGTTTAGAAGATAAGTGACCCCATCCATCCCGGACATTCCCTTTTCTCCCCCTCCCATCGGAGATTACTAAAAGATTACTAAACAGGTCCTTAGTGCAATAATATGAACTTCTAACCTCACAATTTAACTCATGATCTTGCACCTTCGTGTCTGCCTGCACTGCTCTTCCCCTGTGGCTGTAACACTTTATCTTGTACTCTGTTATTGTTTTGCCTTCTACTACCTCATACACTGTTGTAATGAATTGATCTGCATGGATGGAATGCAACACAAGATTTTCACTCTCTCTCGTTACGCAAAGACAACTTACCAATTCAAGTGTGAATAATCACAGCACTCGGGCAAGTTTTGGCTGAAAATTTCATCTCTAAGATTAAGTTCTTCCACTTTTACAGAGCCATTGAGTGCAAAACTACAAAACATAGGAGCAGAATCAGGCCATTGAGTCCACATTATCATCCAGGTACGACAAACAAGAATGGATACAGCACCAGTCCCTGCAGCACACCACTAGTCACAGGCTTCCAGTTAGAGAGGCAACCATCTACTACCTCTCTCTGGCTTCTCCCATGAAACTGTTGTTGAATCCTAATTACTACCTCATCTTGAATGTCAAGCGACTGAACCTTCTTGACCAGTCTCCCATGCGGGACCTTGTCAGAGGCCTTGCTAAGGCCCACGTAGACAACATCCACTGACCTGCCTTCATCAGCTTTCCTGGTAACATCCTCAAAAAACTCCATAAGATTGGTTAGACATGACCTACCACGCACAAAGCCATATATATCCTGTCCCTTAGAATATATTTTAAAAATTTACCCACTACTGACGTTAGGCTCACTGGCCTATAATTTTCCAGCTTACTCTTAGAACCTTTCTTGAACAGCAGAACAAGATTTGCCATCCTCCTCTGGTACCTTACCCATGTTTCAGGATGTTTTAAAAACCTCTACCAGGATCCCTGCAATTTCTGCCCTAGCCTGCTGAGGGGACACCTTGCCGGGATCTAATTTGCCTGAAGACAGCAAGCACCTCCTCTTCTGTAATCCGTATACTGTCCGTGACCTTGCTGCTGCTGTGCCTCAGTTCTATGGACTCTGTGCCCATCCCCTGAGTAAACAGATGCAGAAGTTCCTTTTAAAATCTCCCCATCTCTTTCGGCTTCATGTGTAGATGACCACGGTGATGAGGTGGACCAATTTTGTCTATTGCTATCTTTCTATTCTTAATATACAGTCGTCCCTCGGTATCCGCGGGGGATTGGTTCCGGGATCCCCCCATGGACACCAAAATCCGCGGGTACGCAAGCCCCTTATATAAAATGGCGTAGTATTTGCATTTTACCTACGCACATCCTCCCGTATATTTTAAATCATCTCTAGATTATTTATAATACCTAATACAATGTAAATGCTATGTAAATAGCTGTTACACTGTATTGTTTAGGGAATAATGACAAGAAAATTAAGTCTGTACATGTTTTGTACAGACGCAGCCAACGTAGCTCTTCTGGAAACACTGATGCTGCCTCGGCATCAGCCAATGCCGATTCTCCCGTGATCTTTAGGTTCTTGAGGCTGTAGCGCTTTACATAGCTAGCCAGCCGTCCCTTACTAGCCTTAAGCTCCTTCCTCTCGCTCACAACACAAGTAGCGAACGAACGAGACACTCGAATGACGAGTGCTGGAGAGAGACTGAGGATCTGTGAAATGGCGGGAGGCTACAGCAGGGTATGCCTACACATCGCTTCATTCACGTGGACTCAGCTAGTGCTCGGCGCACGGCAAATTCAAGTTTTGCTTTTGGGAACCTGCTGTAATTTTTTTTCCGAATATTTTCGATCTGTGGTTGGTTGAATCCGCAAATTGCGGAATCCGCGGATACGGAGGGCCGACTGTATTGGTAGAAGCCCTTGAGATTCCTCTTTAACCTTGCCTGCCAGAACAACCTCATGCCTTCCTTTAACCCTCCTGATTTACCTTTTAAGTGTCCTCTTGCATTTCTTATACTCCTCAAGTACCTCAATTGTTCCTTGTTGCCTATACGTAATGTCTGCCTTCTTCTTCTTCCTCCAGGGCCTCAACATCCCCCAAAACCAAGGTTCCTTAAACCTGTTAGTCTTTGCTTTTCATTCTGACAGGAACATACAAACTCCGCACTCTCAATATTCAACTGTTGAAGACATCCCACTTACCAAGCCAGAAAGCAACCCATCCCAATCGACCCTTGCCAGATTGTTTCTGATGCTATCAGAATTGTCCTGCAGATTCTCAGCCCGTGAACCTGTCTTAGTTTTCTCCAAAATTATCTTGACACTAATGGAATTATGATCCAAAGTGTTCCCTTTCACACACTTCTGTCACCTCCCCTGTCTCATTCAACTAACAGGAGATCCAGAATCCCACTCCCTCTAGTCAGAATCTCTATATGTTGAATAGGAACTTTCCTGAATGGATTTGACAACTCCATCCCATTTAGTCCTTTTAGAGTAGGGAGCCCCAGTCAATATGTGGAAAGTTAAAATCACCTACAGTTACTACTTTGTTTTCTGGTAACCTTATCTTGATAAATAGATAGATAGGAAGATAGAGAGAGATAGAGGGAGAGAGAGAGAGGAAGGAGGGGATAGGGAGAGGGTAAATAGGGCTGGAGAGACAGGGAGAGAAAATCAGAGGGATAAGTATAGAAATGCACACAAAGAGATATAGAGAGGAGAGAGGGAGAGAGAGGGAGAGAGAGAGAGAGAGAGAGAGAGAGGGGGGGGAGAGAGAGAGGGAGAGAGAGAGAGAGAGAGGGAGAGAGAGAGAGGGAGGAGGGGATAGCGAGAGGGTAAATAGGGCTGGAGAGACAAGGAGAGAAAATCAGAGGGATAAGTATAGAAATGCACACAAAGAGATAGAGAGAGGAGAGAGTACAAAGATGGCAGGAGAGAGGAGCTGGGAAGGAGTGAGGGAGAAAAAATGTGTATTGAGAGGGAGAGGGGCAGACAATAGGGAAGGGGGGTGAGAGTGGGGGCGGGGGCAAAGGCGAGGTGAGGTGGGGGAGGGGAAACGTGAGGGTGAGGGTGGAGAGAAGAAGACAGACCTCGATTTAATCTCCCTTTCAAAAGACGTCACCTCAGACAATGCATCAACACAGTCCATCACTGGAACATGGATGACGCTCGAGTGTCCTCAGGAGATTTGAGCCCAGAGCCATCCAACTCCAGAGTAAGAGTGCACACAAGCAAACTGCACTGGCCATTTTGGAATTTAGTCCCACCACAAAAGAAAGCTATAAATTGCAGTGGCCACTAAAATGGTTCAACGAGAGGGAGGGGGAAAAAAGTAACTCATTAATCTCCAACCTTCCTTTGCAACATTTTCTCTCACAGTCCATCCAAGACCACCAGATGCGTTGGACCCGTTGAGAACAATTTTTCCAGAAATATTTACACCTCCCATCTCCACTGATGCTGCCTGACCTGCTGGGTGTTTCAAGGACGCATCAGGGCTTGAAATGGCAACTGCACTGCCCGTGGCCACAGGGAACTGCAGAGAGTTGTGGACACAGCTCAGTCCATCACAGAAACCAGCCTCCTATCCATGGACCCTTTACACTTTTCGCTGCCAACATAATCAAAGACCCTACCCACCAGGAGATACTCTCTTCTCCCCACCTTGTTCTAAAAGCTATCAAACCCCTTTCGTATGTTAGCCATAAGACCTTAAGACAAAGGAACAGAAGTCAGCCATTTGGCCCATCGAGTCTGCTCTGCCATTTCATCATGAGCTGATCCAATCTCCCCTTTAGTCCCATTCCCTCGCCTTCTCACCAATCACCTTTGATGCCCTGACTACTCAGATACCTATCAATCTCTGCCTTAAATACACCCAATGACTTGGCCTCCACTGCCGCCCGTGGCAACTAATTCCATAGATTCACCACTCTCTGGCTAAAAAAAATTTTTTGCATCTCTGTTCTGAAAGTTCTGAATCCTCAAGTCATGTCCTCTCGTACTAGACTCCCCCATCATGGGAAACAACTTTGCCACACCCACTCTGTCCCTGCCTTTCAA